>NC_042989.1:26125665-26345665 GCF_901001165.1 Salmo trutta
GATAGTATGGGGCTCACTGTATTCGGTCCTCCTCTGTTTTACCACAGGTTCCCAGATGGCCCCCCAGACTACTGGCAGCATGTTGGATGTTCCCCACCCCCCCTTGACCCAGTCCCCCATGCCTCAGGAAAGGGGTAAGTCTGACCACTAAGTAAGTGTGTACGTGTGTGTGTGTGTGTGTGTGTGTGTGTGTGTGTGTGTGTGGGTGCGTACATACGTATGTGTGTGTGTGTGCTTGCTTGTATATGTGTGTGTTCTTGTGTATTGTGTGGTAATTGCAGATTAATGCCCACCTGTTTGTTGAGCAAAGCTGTAGATCTGTGCTGAGTGGAGCCGTAGCGGATGAGCCTGGGGACAGCTAGTAACAGTTAAGCTTCTCAGCGTGTGTGTGTGTGTGTGTGTGTGTGTGTGTGTGTGTGTGTGTGTGTGTGTGTGTGTGTGTGTGTGTGTGTGGAGTCTATGTGTGTGTGTGTGTAGAGTGTGTGTAGAGTGTGTGTGTGAGAAGGCATTAGCCTCCTTCTCAGTAATGCTGGCATTGTTTCCCACTGTGGGACAAAGGCAGGATGTGACATCATGTCCAGAGGTACAGGGTGTTCTATACCTGGGCTATTACCAGTTACAGGGGTTGGCATTGTGTACTGGGAGGTGTACACACACACACACACACACACACACACACACACACACACACACACACACACACACGGACACACACACACTCCTTAGAGGGGGGTCATGTCAGGCTAAACGTATATTCTACACAGTTCCCATTGCCCCTCCTGTTCCCACCATGCATGTTCTGATCCAATTAATGATGTATAATGGGCTGATTGCTCAGTAGGTACCGAACAAACACCCCACCAGCAGGTTCCCAGGGAGGGGCTGGTGGAGAGGTGATTTATTACTGGATTAGTGGTCAGCTCAGGTCAAGGAAACAGTGGTTAAACCTTAACTGTTATGATCTGGCAATCAGTAAACCCTATGTTCTAAATGAGGTATGGAGTCTTTAAAGTGGATCCACTTACGACTTACAGAGGTGATTATTTCTCATATGCAGCGTTAGTTATTGCTGTGATAGCAGAGGCTGTCGAGATACTGTGTATTACGTACAATGAATGGTCGCTGATTAAGGCTTCCACTGAACATCTTTCTACAACGGCCATGAGTTGTAATGAGTTCAGGGGAAAAGTTCATCTCTTAAATGGGGCAAATGACATTCAATCTTAGTGATTACTACCATAGAACCACCCAGTGAAAAACAACATTGTCCCTGTAGGTGTGTTTAAAAACAGGATGATGAGTAGTTCCATGCTCCTCTACAGCTCACCAAGGACCAGTTAACATCTGAGAGAGAGAGAGAGAGAGAGAGAGAGAGAGAGAGAGAAAGGAGGGAGCAATGCAAAGCTGTTACACTTATTTTACATAAAACATAACATTTAAATAAATGTACTGCTGTGCTCCATGTGGCCCAGCAAGCACAGTGGTTAACATAATACTGTTTAGAATATGTGATTAAATCCCATGGTTCAAGTGCCTGCTCCTAAGAGCATCTCTCATTTCTATAAATCCCGCTGAATGTCCCTTTTCTCCCTCCGCTCTCTCTCTATCCACCTCTGTCTGTTGTTGTTGTCCAGCTAAAAGCCTCTACTTTCTCTGCCAGCCTGCCTCTCTGATTCGCTGCCTGCCTGCTTGGCTGGGGAGAGGAGGGAGTGCGGAGGGAAAAAATCCTTGAATGCGTTATTTGCTTTTAGCAACTGTCTGCACAATGTGCCTCTCTCCATCCATTTTCCAGGCAATTTAGAATGCAGTATTACAGTGTTTTCAGAATCCTTTACGATAATGGAAGTTAAACATTACAATAATGTTCCCCTTAAACCCATGTTCACAGCCCAAGCACTTTCAGGCCTCTCTCCCTTCCACAGCCTCCTCACACGCTCTCTTGCTCTCTCAGCAGAATACGCCGACATGGAGAGAGACAAATGTTGTTTCCATCTCTGGCCTGCCTTAATAACCCCACTCAGTAAAGAGCTGGACTGTATCCCTGTATAGCATCTCAGTGTAGTGGATCTGTGCGTGTGTGTATGTGTGTGTGTGCGTGTATGTGTGTGTGTGTGTGTGCGTGCGTGCGTGTGTGTGTGTGTGGTTGCGTGCGTGCGTGCGTGCGTGAGCCGAGCCCAGCACAGCCGATCCATTTAAAGGCAATCCAGAATATTAGAGAGGAGAAGGCCTCTATCTCTTCTGATTGGCTACAGTGCCAGTGACCTTTACCATTCGAGGCAGATTGGAGACCTTTTCTCTGGCTTCACTCTCAGGTCTAGACTGTAATGAAATGGGTTGCAGTGAAGCCCTGTGAGGATCCCTTCAAATGTCAATTTGAATGGTGGAGGGAAGCCGAGCTGAGAGCCTTTTTCATGAATTGAGAGCTCATGGTTCCTGGAACAGCTTAAAATTACACAGCAGTCATGGTTAAATCACTGTTTTATTCCCCCAAGTACAGTGTATGTGCATTTTCTGCACACATGTACACACACACACATATCACACATACACACGCACATTACACACACATACACACACAAAAGCAGAAAGCGCAGTCGATTTTGTGTGTGTGTGTGTGTGTCTGCATTAGTTGATCCCCCTGGCCTCCATGTCACCCAGTCCTGTCTAAATACAGTGTATAAGAACATATGGCCTTACTTACACATAATGCACTGCCAGCTTGCCATACTAGCAATCTGATGTCTATCTTCGAATAACAGGACCTGAAGACATTATAGAGGATTATAGTATTGTCAGAATCACCCCTGTACAACTGAACATCCGTGTTCGTCCTTCAAAGGAGACAACCATCATGTTTGTCTGGTTTTTTCAGTTGCAGCATTAGAGGGAGGTTAGGAGAGAGCAGATGGGTTCATCTCCTGCATAAAGAGTGGATATTTACCTGCGTGTGTGTGTGTGTGTGTGTGTGTGTGTGTGTGTGTGTGTATGCATAGGCAGCAGAAATCATTAGCACAGTGTGTTTACAGTCTCCTCTCTTTCTCTCTGTGTTCCAGGCTTTATGTCCAACATGCAGAGAAACCAGTCTGGCTCCCAGTTTGCACCACCACCTCAGTCGGGGCCCTCCTTGTCCCCTCACTCCTCTCCTGGTCCTGGGGGACAGATGTACGCAGGGATGGGGCCCTACCCCCATGGTGGTTCCAGTGGCCCCTATGGACCCCAGGGATCCCAGGCAAACCAGTATGGACCCCAAGGTAGGAACACTACGTCGGTTGTTCCATTATACTGATCTACGTTTAGTTAGTTAGTAACTCTGCTGTACAGAGTATGAACAGGTCATGGCTCATTAGTAAGCAGTTATCTGAATTGATCCACCTGCTGAGGAATGGCATTAGTATTTCCATGTTGTACCAGCACTACTTGGCAGCCATATTTTATTCTCTCATAAGATTGGTATTTGAGAGAAAATGATGATGTGCAACTGTCTACATAGTATTTTGAGGAAACGAGGAAACGATGGTATTGAGATGGTTTTCCCTCTCTTGTGGCAGAGGCACCCCTCCCTCTCTCTCTCTCTCTCTCTCTCTCTCTCTCTCTCTCTCTCTCTCCCCTCTCTCACTATGGGATTAAAGCCAAGGCTTTGTCAGAATATTCATGAAGGACTTGAACTCTAGACCCTACTCCTGCCTATTTCATTATAGGATTTAAGGCAGATTGAGGTGGTGGACCGGGCTGATAAAACATGTTTTCTGAGCACAATGTTGATGACGTTCATCCCATTACTAGGGTCAGTGTTTTTAAATTGCCCTCAGAAAAGGGTTGGAGAGTTTCAACTGCCCATTAATGTCATTAAAACCAATGTTGTCATGTTGTGACCTGTGGTAGACTAGTGGGGAACAATAGAGAGGATGCTGCTAATCTGAGGGTGCAGTTCAATCAAACCCCGTATTTTTCCCCCAGGATCAAATAAAATCAGAGAACGCTTTGAATAAAAAGCCATAGTCTGTGGTCACTCTATTTTACTGTACATTGTAAATTATAGTGTGAATTATGTCTATTTTAAGCCAGTAACCTGTCATATATGCTGGCTACATGTTCCCCAGTCAAAAAGTCGTCTAAACATCCCAGTCATTTCAGCACTCGTGGGAAAAATAGTCAGAATGGATCTTTGCAAGTAAGCTGGCTTTTAGAGTTGAGTGTTCTGGAACACGGCTTTAGAAAGCAGCAGTCAATCCCATATGTTTGCATCCGCTCTTCTGTTTCGTTCCCCTGGATGTGCACCAAAGGAAACGTTGGAGTATTAGTAATGTGTGTTTTAATGTGTCGTCGTGAGGAAAGCACCATTCATGTGTGTTTTTCTAATATTGCTGAGACCTTCCCATTAGTTCATGTTGATTAATATCTCTAATGCATATGGTATTTGGTGTCTCTCCACCCACTCTTATCTGCTAATGTGACTTAGCTGGGATGACAGCCAGTGGCTGAGGCAGAGCAGAACAGTAATATAAAAAGTCTGGAGTCAGATGAGCATGAAACACTGCACAGCTGACAGGAGGGGTATTCTTGCCTGTGACAGGGAGAACAAGCCAAACCCTCCGCCTCCATACACACACATACACACACGCACACATGCACATACACACACCTTTTCTCACTGTCTTTCTCTCTTCTTCCTCTCTCACACATACACTCAACACACAAACACACAGTCCCCTCCTGAGGAACATGTGTTGGAGTGGGTCCATGGAGCCCCCAAGCGGTTGGAGTGCTCTTACGGCGGGGGTGCGGGGTGGACTCTGAGCTCTGGTTTTGAAAGGTTTTGTTCAGGCTGGTCTGTTCAGGCTGGTCTGTCTTGGCTGGGGCCTGGGCCGAGGTGAACAGGCCAGGCAGATGCTGCTCATTGTTTTTAATGACGGCTCCATCTGCTTCCCGTCTCCCCCCGCGCCACAAAATTACTAGCCCATTAAACCAACATGGAAACGCACTCCAAGTTCCTGATCCTTGCACTGTGTTATTCTTGGCCTGTCTTGGCACTGCTAGGAGATCCAAGCCCCAGGCTGTGAACAACTGAACACACATTAGTGTGTATGTGTGTGTGCTTCAGCCAAGGATGCTCTCTTTCTGCACTCTCTCTCTCTCTCTCTCTCTCTCTCTCTCTCTCTCTCTCTCTCTCTCTCTCTCTCTCTCTCTCTCTCTCAGCTTACCTCACTCGCCTCTCACACACTCTGACACAGTGAGCTTGTACTCTGGCTAAGAACATGAAAATGGTCTCATGTTTCATTGTGTAACTTAAAGGCTACAGCATTCCTCTTTTATCAAGGGAAAATGATATTACAACCTACAGCTCAGCACAAGGAAATCTGCTGCCTCCCCAGCTAATAACAAACGTTCCCACAACTTTAGAGAACGTTCTCTTAAGTCTCATTAGGTCATTAACTAATGTTATTGTGATGTGCAAGGAATGTTTCCAAGAGACCATTCCCTTAATGTCAAATAGAACTTACCCAGAACATGGTTACCATGTTCTCAGAATGCAATGTCCTAGACATGTTTCATGGGAACATTGCAGGAACAGTTTTGTATATCAGTTATCAGGACGTCGCCTGATGGTCCCAAAGAAACGTTCTCCCAAAATGAAACAGTTCATTACACATCACACCTTGTTAGTGTTCCCGGTTGGTGAACCAGTGATTCATTCATAGTTCTTTGTCTGTTGGCAAGGTTAGAGATACTCACACACAGTGCTTTTAACATAGTATTTTCAACTTACATTTTTGACACAGATGATTACATTGTGAATGTTCATTTATACAATTATTATTATTCAAAATGTCCTCTCCTGGGATTTGAACTCACAAACACTTGGTTCACTGTATTCTGATCTTCCTGCTACAACACCATGTCAGATATGAGAGCATCTGACGTTTCTCATCATTGATTTGATTGACTTATTTCAGCAAGGGCTTTCTGTATAATTGTCTAATGTTGGTGGGCATGTTAACCTGCTTTAATGATACTCCTGAATCAGTATGATCCATAAAATAGTTTTTCTTGAGTGTACGTTTAACAAATCAAATCAAATCAAATTGTATTTGTCACATGCGCCGAATACAACAGGGAATACAGACCTTACAGTGAAATGCTTACTTAAGAGCCCCTAACCAACAATGCAGTTTAAAAAATATGGATAAGAATAAGAAATAAAAGTAACAAGTAATTAAAGAGCAGCAGTAAAATAGCAATAGCTAGACTATATATAGGTGGGTACCGGTACAGAGTCAATGTGTGGGGGCACCAGTTAGTTGAGGTAATATGTACATATAGGTAGAGTTATTAAAGTGACTATGCATAGATGATAACAACAGAGAGTAGCAGCGGTGTAAAAGAGGGGGGGGGGGGCAATGCAAATAGTCTGGGTAGCCATTTGATTAGATGTTCAGGGGTCTTATGGCTTGGGGGTAGAAGCTGGTTAGAAGCCTCTTGGACCTAGACTTGGCGCTCCGGTACCACTTACCGTGCGGTAGCAGAGCGAACAGTCTATGACTAGGGTGGCTGGAGTCTTTGAACATTTTTAGGGCCTTCCTCTGACACTGCCTGATATAGAGCTCCTGAGTGGTGCAGTGGTCTAAGACACTGCATCTCAGTGCAAGAGGCATTGCTGCAGTACCTGGTTTGAATCCAGGCTGCATCACATCCAGCTGTGATTTGGAGTCACATAAGGCGGTGCACAATTGGCCCAGTGCCGGCTGGGTAGGCTGTCATTGTAAAAAAGAATGTGTTCTTGACTGACTTGCCTAGTTAATAAAAAAAAATGTAGAGGTCCTGGGTGGCAGGAAGCTTGGCCCCAGTGATGTACTGGGCCATATGCACTACCCTCTGTAATGCCTTGTGGTTGGAGGCAGAGCAGTTGCCATACCAGTCAGGATGCTCTTGATGGTGCAGCTGTAGAACCTTTTGAGGATCTTAGGACCCATGGTTGACCCATGGTGTGCTTGGACCATGTTAGTTTGTTGGTGATGTGGACACGGAACTTGAAGCTCTCAACCTGCTCCACTACAGCGCCATCGATGAGAATGTGCGCATTCTCGGTCTTCTTATTCCTGTAGTCTACAATCATCTCCTTTGTCTTGATCACATTGAGGGAGAGGTTGTTGTCCTGGTACCACACGGTCAGGTCTCTGACCTCCTCCCTATAGGCTGTCTCATCGTTGTCGTGATCAGGCCTACCACTGTTGTGTCATCGGCAAACTTAATGATGGTGTTGGAGTCGTGCCTGGCCGTGCAGTCATGAGTGAACAGGGAGTACAGGAGGGGACTGAGCACACACCCTTGAGGGGCCCCTGTGTTGAGGATCAGAGTGGCGGATGTGTTGTTACCTACCCTTACCACCTGGGGGCGGCCTGTCCAGTGTCTGTGTTCTTATTCCCATCTTAATCTTTTATTTTTTTTGTCCAGTCTTTTTCTTTGCAACTCTGCCTAGAAGGCCAGCATCCCGGAGTCGCCTCTTCACTATTGATGTAGAGGTACTTTTTATTGAAGCTGCCAGTTGAGGACTTCCAGTGAGGCGTCTGTTTCTCAAATTAGACACTCTAATGTACTTGTCCTCTTGCGCAGTTGTGCACCAGGGCCCCCCACTCGTTCTATTCTGGTTAGAGTCAGTTTGCGCTGTTCTGTGAAGGGAGTAGTACACAGCGTTGTACGAGATCTTCAGTTTCTTGGCAATTTCTCGCGTGGAATAGCCTTAATTTCTCAGAACAAGAATAGACTGATGAGTTTCAGAAGAAAGTTCTTTGTTTCTGGCCATTTTGACCCTGTAATCAAACCCACAAATGCTGATGCTCCAGATACTCAACTAGTCTAAAGAAGGTCAGTTTTATTGTTTCTTTAATCAGGACAACAGTTTTCAGCTGTGCTAACATAATTGCAAAAGGGTTTTCTAATGATCAATTAGCCTTTTAAAATGATAAACTTGGATTAGCTAACACAATGTGCCATTGGAACATAGTAGTGATGGTTGCTGACAATGGGCCTCTGTACGCCTATGTAGATATTCCATAAAAAATCAGCCGTTTCCAGCTACAAGTTATTTACATTAACAATGTCTTCACTGTATATCTAATCAATTTGATGTTATTTTAATAAACCAAAAATGTGCTTTTCTTTCAAAAACAAGGACATTTCTAAGTGACCCCAAACTTTTGAACGGTACTGTATATAAAAAAGAAAAAAATGATTGGTGACAACTCCGCTAGTGCGTCTCAAACCCAGGCCATCAGCACCAATGACAAGCACCCTAGGATATGTGCTTATTGGGCCAGTCTAGTTAGGTCCTGTCCTGTCCAGAAGAAACCCTACCTCCCTAGGCACTTTTGTAGACTTAATAGGTGTAAGGCTGTAAGCAATAGCTCTGTTAAAAGTACACTCAAGAAAAACTTTTATTGATCATAGTGATTCAGGAGTATCATTAACATCATTAACTGGGGTGGCAGGTAGCCTAGTGGTTAAAGCATTGTGCCAGTTACAGAAATGTTACTGGGTCAAATCCCCGAGCCGACAAGGTAAAAATCTGTCATTCTGCCCCTGAACAAGGTAGTTAACCCACTGTTCCCTAGTAGGCCAGCATTGTAAATAAGAATTTGTTCTTAACTGACTTGCCTGGTTAAATAAAATAAAACATGTTTAATGCCCCAGCAACATTAGATAAATATTCTGCAAGCCCTTAAATTGCTGCAATAAGTAAGTCAAAGATGAGAATAGTCAAATTAACCAATACGTGGCAGTAAGATTTACTGATACATGACATGTAGATGGTGGTGTAGCAGAAAAATTGGTGTACTGTGGACCAAAAGGTTGTCAGTTCAAATCCCAGGTAAGCACTGTTGAATAATAATTACTGTAAAGATGATGATGAATGTCAAATATGTCAGTTGAAACTTTGCCAACAGGCAAAGCTATGAGTGGTTCACCAATCAGGGCCTTGATTGGCTTGGCAACAGTAACAAGGGGTGATATGCAGTGGTGATTTTAGCGACTAAATCTTTGTGGGTCAAACTCAGCGGAGCCTTGTCTGGCAGCAAAATAGTTCATTCATTTACTGCCTTTAAAAAAAATAGCTGATATGGCTGACTTGTTTAAACAAATGTGGTTTCTACTGACAATTGTGATGTACAAATTATGGCATGAGGGGAATCCGTAATGTCGATTAAGACGTTAATAAGCGAGCTAGGATGGACGTAGTCAATATAACTATTTGTTATGTACAGTGACAGAATTCAGAACATGGGCCGTTCTTACAGTATTCTCCCTGTGTACCAAGTCAGAACTGTAGGATAAATGAAGGGGGCATATAAGCAGACAATGAAAGCTCTTACAATATTCGATGATTACATTTCTCTAAAACAGGCAATAGGCTACATGTGCACCACCAACAGTAGGCGAGGTGCTGGCTAGCGGAGTACAGTGGTTCCTCCTTTAAAAGTTGCGAGCTTACGCCGCGGGACTTAGAGGTACCCAGCGTCACGACTTCATTACTCCAGACCACCACAAGGGGGGGAGAGAGAGCACTCATTATGCATTTTAGTCCCAAAGTTTTTATATGACCAATCATATCGAGTGGTTCCAATGACGAATTTGAAGATGGCTGAAAAAACATTACGGTGGAACCAAATGTAAGTAGCTATAACGTCATAATGAGTCAAACAAAAAATTTACAATTGAGAGGAATATGTTAGTTAATGTAGAGATAAACGTTTGTGCATATTTTTTTGTCATAAAGTTAATTTACGAAAATCGCTATTTAGAAAGTTATCTGATTAGCTAACATTAGCTAGCTAGCTAGCTAGTGTTATGACATGAGAATTAATTTGTAATTTGTGTTGTTTAATGTTTTAGGGACTCCTGAGAAATGTACAAATGTGTACACTTGCCTTGCAATGCAGCTGAAGTAACATAGCTAGCTAACTATTTACTTGCTTATTGTGTAGTGGAGGATAAAAAATAACCGTATGCCTATGGATGTGTAACTAGCTACAGGTGTAGCCGATCTGTGTATGGAGCCTAAAACGTTAGGTTCTGAACTAATATTCATACCAATCTATGAACCTCATAGTTGTTGTATCAACTTCAAGTCTGAATGGCATTAATGAAGCCTATGGATAGAGTAGAATATAATAACTTTGTTGTGCCAAGGATGCAAGTCCTATATACATGTACTGTAGTTATTACTCTTCCTTGGCAAATAAAGGTGTGGTTCAGGTATGAATCTCTGAGACATTATTTTTCAGTCAAATCAAAGTCCATTCTTTGAATGATGATGTGTCTGCATGTATGTATTACAATTATACACTTCAACAGTGTTTACCACTCCTGCTCCTGGGACATCAATGATTACACATTAGTCTATTGCATAGTTACAGAAACATCATTTAACCTCTTATTCGATCAAGTTCATATTTATATCCAAAAACAGCATTTTACATTGGCGCGTGACGTTCAGAAAATATTTTGCCTCCAATACTACCAGTGAATCAGCACAATAATTTACAAAAATACTCGTCATATACGTTGATAAAATATTAAACTGTCATTCAAAGAATTATAGATGAACATCTCCTTTATGCTAACGCATAAAGGGTATTTGTGATGCATCTAGTTGCTTGGAAAATGGCTATGAATGCGCGCCAGTGACAGATTTCAAAAAAGCTTCAAGAGGAAAGCACACTTTGCAATAATCTGAGTACTGCGCTCAGAAAAATACACTAGGCAATACAGATACCCGCCATTTTGGAGTCATCTAAAATATTAAATAGCATTAGAAATATTCACTTACCTTTGATGATCTTCATCAGAAGGCACTTCCAGGAATCCCAGGTCCACAATAAATGTTGCTTTGTTCGAAAAAGTCCTTAATTTATGTCCAAATAGCTCCTTGTTGTTAGCGCGTTCAGTTAGCTACTCCAAGTGTAGGAAGCGCGCGGAAAATGTCACGACGAAAAGTAAAAAAAGTTATATTTACGTTCGTTCAAACATGTCAAACGTTGTATAGCATCAATCTTTGGGGCCTTTATCACTTAGAACTTCAATAATATTCCAACCGGACGATTCCATTGTCTTGAAAAACGTTTTGGAACACAGCTACCTCTCACGTGAATGTGCGCCAATGAACTGATGTCCTTCCCTGGGTCACCAACTTCCCCACCTTCTTGTTCGCTCTCTGTTCATCATAGATGCCTCAAACAACTTTCTAAAGACTGTTGACATCTAGTGGAAGCCTTAGGAAGTGCAAAATGAACCCTAAGTCACTGTGTGTTCAATAGGCAATGACTTGAAAGGACTACAAGCGCCAGAATTCTCACTTCCTGGTAAGATTTTTCTCAGGTTTTTGCCTGCCATATGAGGTCTGTTATACTCACAGACATCATTCAAACAGTTTTAGAAACTTCAGAGTGTTTTCTGTCCAAATCTACTAATAATATGCATATTCTAGTTCCTGGGCCCAGGTAGTAGGCCGTTTAATTTGGGTACGTTTTTCATCCGGCTGTGAAAATACTGCCCCCTACCCTAGAGAGGTTTTAAGAGCGGGTGAGGTGGCAATGACGGGACTGGCTTCCACTCTCACATCTAAATATACCTGCAGACGAGAGACAGATGGATAGAGAGAGAGCATGATTAAGCCTTTTTTTATTCTAACACGGTCAGTCATCATAATCATCAGGAGGTGAAATGCAAAACTGACCTTGGATCATTAACTCTGGGACTATTCATCTCTATCTGTATTTCAATGTGAAGCATCTCTTTAACCTCTCTAGGGTCGGCGGGACGAAATCGTCCCACCTACGTAACAGCCAGTGGAATCCTGTAGCGCGTTATTCAAATACCTTAGAAATGCTATTACTTCAATTTCTCAAACATATGACTATTTTACAGCATTTTAAAGACTTGAGTCTCGTTAATCTAACCACACTGTCCGATTTCAAAAAGGCTTTACAACGAAAGCAAAACATTAGATTATGTCAGCAGAGTACACAGCCATAAATAATCAGACACCCATTTTTCAAGCTAGCATATAATGTCACAAAAACCCAGAAGACAGCTAAATGCAGCACTAACCTTTGATGATCTTCATCAGATGACACACCTAGGACATTATGTTATACAATACATGCATGTCTGTTCAATCAAGTTCATATTTATATCAAAAACCAGCTTTTTACATTAGCATGTGACGTTCAGAACTAGCATACCCCCCGCAAACTTCCGGTGAATTTACTAACAATTTACTAAATTACTCACGATAAACGTTCACAAAAAGCATAACAATTATTTTAAGAATTATAGATACAGAACTCCTCTATGCACTCGATATGTCCAATTTTAAAATAGCTTTTTGGTGAAAGCACATTTTGCAATATTCTAAGTAGATAGCCCGGCATCACAGGACTAGCTATTTAGACACCCAGCAAGTTTAGCACTCACCAAAGTCAGATTTACTATAAGAAAAATGTTATTACCTTTGGTGTTCTTCGTCAGAATGCACTCCCAGGCCGTGTAAATACTGCCCCCTAGCCCTAACAGGTTAATAATACTTCCTGTTGACCCGACCAAGTGGCCTCTCACCTATGATCATGCTGTGCCCTCTGTGTCAGGCAGTTCAGATGTGGGAAGGGTTCACCAAAACAGCTGATATAACCTAGAGGATTTAGGGAGAAGGGGGAAAGGGGAGAGGCCACATGGTGTCCACACTATGTGGCTACAAATTACTTAATGCTGAAAAACAGACACATGAGGACAAACAATGGAAGATAATGTCAATAGAAGATACTGTATGTGACGCAGAGACCTATCGGAGTGTACCTGAAACATTTCAATATAGAGGGCCATGTGTCTCACCACTTGGTTATTGCAAGGCTAACCCCCAGGGAAATCATGACTTGGCAGCAACAGATAGCAACAGATAGTCCAGTGAAAATGGCTGTGTTTATCTGGTGTAAATCTGAAAATTAGCAGCTGACATCTTAAGGATTTTTAATTAATGCATGTGAGACAGGTTCCATGTACAACAAGACAGGCAGAGAGGAAGAGAGAAAAAGAACACAGAACAGTTTAATAACCTCTGGTTATGGACACTTTTGCCAGCAATAAAGCTTCCACGGCCTGTTCCACGGACAGTGAACATCTGGCAACATCTACATTTTTGACCCCTTGATCAGTTCGCACCCTAGAAGTAAGGAAAATAGCTTATTTTTTGTAGATATGAAAACAATAACTGAGATATCAATCTAAAGCAGCAGATGTCATTTTCAGGATATGTCAATACAGCACTGAAAGCTTAACAGCAGACTGGTATTGTGGTTGTTCATTAGGTGATGGGAAATATGCAATGATACCTGCACCATCTACACGCTGCAAAGACTCCCTAACTCTTCGCCATTGTACATGATGGCCAATTGCTCTGAGACTTCCTTTGACCATTCTAAAGCCCGCATGGGGCATCCCTGCCTTAATGGCGCTGACTTTCTGGTCTAACTCTTCATCTGACATATCAGAATAGCATTCCCTTACAGACATATTGTTTTCTTTCATCCTTCTGTAAAAAAAGCTAACCGTTTCACTGTCATGAAATATGATTATATATCGACTATGAAACAAATAGGACATGGCCTGCTTATGAGTTGCCATGAAAGAAAGTTTGATTAATTCAACTGAAAATGGCGAGAACAGGTGTTTGTAGCTAAATACTTTTGGTTAGATTGAGAATAATAACGGCATGATTTATCATTCTACGGTATGTATGTATGTAATATAGTAGAATGTTATGAACCGACACTTTTTAGTCGGAGCTGACAACTAGCTATGTAAAAGTTGGACGGAAGAACGCCCAGTGCTGCTTACCTGAGATGCCATCATCACACAGTCCTTCTTCGTAGGTGTCCGCTATGACTTCCTTTGTGTCGGAAAAAGGTTACTTTCAGAACAATTATTTTTGATTGAAAAGACACAAATGTACCTCCATAGCATATAACAATTTGCCTGTGAATAACCACACCTTCCAACAAACTTGCTACTGTATGCAGAATTCTTGACGCACAACAGAAAATGCTACCATATCATGCCAGCAAGCTCACAAGCGAGCCACTCAGGCGCAGAATGATGACGCGTGGAAGAGGGAAAGGAACGAGATGGGAACAACAACAATTTGTTGCAAGTTGGGGAGGGGGGCTAATAGCTGAACAATAGACTATTCAACCTTTACTAAAGAAGTCTAATAGCTGAGCTAGGTCTGAACCCCCCCCTCCTATCACAGACCAGATATGCCCTAACGACCAAGGGGTCGCTTGCTACTCAATGTAATAAAGTAATTATTTTCAAATAAGTTACCTTACATGTTATGTTGGCTGACAATTTGTTAGCTACGCTGTCCTTACGAACCACATAGCATATCATTACAGCAGTATGTACCGGTATGTTAGCTAGCTACCTAACGTTACTAGTTATATATATCAAACTTGACAGTATTTTAACTATAGGCTATCTAACGACCCAACGTTTATTGACTTGATTATTCCCATCATTCTTAGCTTAGCTAAATGGTATAGTCATTGTGTGTTCTCAATGGACATTCCAGGGCTTTCGTAAGTTCGCTCTGGCTATCTACTGTACACCGATTTCAGAGCACTCTCGTCTGAGTGTACCAGAGCGCAGAATAGTTCATTTATGAGCGCTCAACACTAGTTGAATATAAACAGTTACAGTCACCAAAACTCTGGTTAACACTAAAACTGCCTTACCAGCTCTGCTAGGGTGTGTAAAATGGTCAGAGTGGTCTCATTTGTGTCTTGAAGTAGCTAGCCAACGTTAGCTTGGGTGCTTGACTGCCGTTGTAAGGCCAGAACGATCAAATCAACCCTACTCCTCGGCCTGAACATCCAGTGTGCGCTCCGAGAGCAAACAGTCTGAATTTACAAACTGACAATCTGACAACACTGAAGTTATGAGCGTCACGTTGTACAGCGCCATATTTTCTGTTCCATCCTAACGGAAACCCAGAGGGTTTTTCATTTTTCATGGAATAGAAACACCATAATATTAATCAAATTAATTAAGCAAGTAGCAGTCAAAAGTTTGGACACCTACTCATTCCAGGACTTGTCTTTATTCTTACTATTTTCTACATTGTAGAATAACAGTGAAGACATCACAACTATGAAATAACACCGGTCTCCCGTGTGCCCTGCATTCTGTAGTACAGACATGCCCTGCTCTCCCTTATGAAAGGAATTAGGCACTTTCCCATGTTTACTACAGTATGTATTGTAAACTGCACAGTAGCCTAATAAACAAATAAACACATTTTGTTAATAAAATAATGATACAAAAAATATTCTTTCAAAATGCACATGTTGACTTAGTTATGGATCCATAACGAATTACTATGGGAATAAATATCACTGATTTACAGAAATATTGGAACAAAGTTGTCTAACGAAGGCAAACAATTGGAATCCTCCAATCCTGTAGCCATATTTTCCATTCCATCCTAATGGAAACCCTGAGGGTTTCGTTTTTCTCTGAATAGAAACACCATAATATTAATCAAATTAATTAAGCCAAATTCCTTCAAATCAATCCCATATACTGTACTATGTTATTACAAAAAAGTTTTTAAAATCTCTGGTAATGCCAATACGGAATACTATCAAATGCTTCTCAAAGATGCCCTCTGGTGGTCAAACTAGCAATAACTTGCAGTAACAGAAAAATTGGCTGAGAATTAAATGACGTGCCAGAGAATGCTGCAGCAGCACGCAAGGTGTGCCGCAGTATGACACAACTTTTAAAGGAGGAACCACTGTAGAACACTTGAAAAAGTAAAGGAGAGCCGCACACTCTAGGAGCTCAGATGCAATAATTGAATAACCTAATAACCAACATTTCGACAGACAAGCTGTCTTCATCAGGGTATTATTAAATTATATTATATTATTAAATTATTATATTATTAAATAATTGCATCTGAGCTCATAGAGTGTGCGGCTCTTCTTTTTCAAAGGAAGGGGACAGTGACAAATTTATTAGGGTGAGGCACATGGGCTACTAACAGCTTACTACACAACATACACTTAGTATTACTTTCTTAGCTACAGTATACATATCTCCCTGGCATATTACATAACTTATGCAGCAGCATACAATACATTTTTGGACTCACCTTGTTGTGCTGTGTCAAGTTGAACAGGAATGTGGTGTCGCGGTGAGAACATTTTGTGAGAACATTTTGTCATCAAACTTTGTCATCAAAGTCTCTGGATGTATGGCAGTCTCTGGATTTATGGTGCTTTCAAGACAACTGGGAACTCGGAAAAAAACAAGGTTGAATCATGACGTTAGTGATCTTTAGGTCGGAGCACTAGAAAGATGGTTTTGAGTTGGATGACCGTTCAAAACGTATTTTCCCAGTCTGAGCTTGTTTTTTTTCAGAGTTCCCAGTTGTCTTGAACTCACTGAAGTCTGAAATTTGATGTTTTGAACACGGCAGAAGTCATGCTGGATTGACAGCATGGCCAATGTATTCAACCTTTACTTGCCCATGGTGTTGAATGTTTATCCTTTTAAGCTTGGAAAAGAGACCCTTGAACCCAGACTTGGACCACACACCCACTCCACTGAATAGCAGGCTAGTGATTGCTTTGCAATGCTTGCAGATAGCCACTGATTCCTTCCAAAACACTCATTGTTGAATTTGCAATCTCCAACTTGTTGTGTAATGTTTATTTCCAACGGCCAATGAGCCCCGATATGTTTTATCTATAATTTCTCTTCATATGACCAGGATTGAAAAGGACTTAGATCGTTAACATTATCTAGTTGTTGATACCAAGCTCTTCTTACGGATCAAATCCCTTTAGCGGGATCGATTTGACAACAGCCAGTGAAAGTGCAGGGCGCCAAATTCAAAACAGCAAAAATCTCATAATTAAAATTCCTCAAACATACAAGTATTATACACCATTTTAAAGACAAGATTCTCATTAATCCAACCACAGTGTCCGATTTCAAAAAGGCTTTCCAGCGAAAGCACACCAAACGATTATGTTAGGTCAGCACCTAGTCACAAAAAAACATACAGCCATTTTCCAGCCAAAGAGAGGAGTCACAAAAAGCAGAAATAGAGATAAAATTAATCACTAACCTTTGATGATCTTCATCAGATGGCACTCATAGGACTTCATGTTACACAATACATGTATGTTTTGTTCGATAAAGTTCATATTTATATCCAAAAATCTCAGTTTGCATTGGCGTGTTATGTTGAGTAATGTTTTGCCTCCAAAACCCCCGGTGACTTTGCAGAGAGCCACATCAATTTACAGAAATACTTATCATAAACTTTGATAAAATATACAAGCGTTATGCACAGAATTAAAGATACACTTCTCCTTAATGCAACCGCTGTGTCAGATTTAAAAAAAAGCTTCACGGTGAAAGCACACTTTGCAATAATCTGAGTACAGCGCTCAGACACCAAAATAAGCTATACAGATACCCGCCATGTTGTGCAGTCAACAGAAGTCAGAAATAGCATTATAAATATACACTTAGCTTTGATGATCTTCATCGGAATGCACTCCCAGGTATCCCAGTTCCACAATAAATGTTCGTTTTGTTCGATAAAGTTCATCGTTATGTCCAAATACCTCCATTTTGTTTACGCATTAGGTTCACTAGTCCAGACGAAAAGTCAAAAAAGTTATACTACAGTTTGTAGAAACATGTCAAACAATGTATAGAATCAATCTTTAAGATGTTTTTATCATAAATCGTCAATAAAATTCCAACAATTCCTTTCTCTTTAGGAATGAAGATGAACTCAGCTCGCTCCCAAGGCCGCGCACGTGACTGAGCTCATGACTTTTTCTCAGACACCTGGTTCTATTAGCTTTTATTCTCTCCCCATTCACAGTAGAAGCCTGAAACAACGTTCTAAAGACTGTTGACATCTAGTGACCCCACAGACACTGTATATTGGATAGGGAATCACTTGAAAAACTACAAGCCTCAGATTTCCCACTTCCTGGTTGGATTTTTCTCAGGTTTTCGCCTGCCATATGAGTTCTGGTATACTCAAAGACATCATTCAAACAGTTTTAGAAACTTCAGAGTGTTTTCTATCCACATATTCTAATAATATGCATATCCTAGCTTCTGGGCCTGAGTAGCAGGCAGTTTACTCTGGGCACGTTTTTCATCCGGACGTCTCAATACTGCCCCCTATCCCAAAGAGGTTAAAGGCCTCCAGTTGTTCTCTCATCTGCTCTGCAGACATGCTCTATAAGACAGTCAGTGAAAAGAGGAAACGCCTGCTGTGCCTCTCCCACACCTAACATTCCACACTCAACCTCCACTGCTTTGGACAGCAGTTTGTGAGCCTGAACGCTTTGCTGGGCCCTTATACCTAATTCGGTTAAAGGAAAGCTCGATCCCAGGGAGCCGGAGGGGCAGTGGAGGTTTTGGGAAATGGGTTGGACTGAGTACGAAGCCCTGAGGTGCTCCAGAGCTGCTGCACCACAGACGCCCTGCTGAAAGAGATGCTGAGAGAAATACTGAGGTGGCTCTGAGAGGATTTACCTGGGGCCTCGGGCCAGAAGAGAGGGAGGGAGGGAGAGAGAGAGAGAGAGAGCGAGAGAGAGAGAGGGAGGGAGAGGGGGAGGGGGAGAGAGAGAGAGAGATAGGGAGAGCGAGAGAGGGAGGGAAAAGGTGAGAGAATTTCACAGTGATAGAATGGAAAATGAAAAAATTATACTTCTACGCATAATTCGTCTCTCCAAAAAAATGATGTCATCCTTCCAATTTGTTTGTGCTCAGCAACATACTATACAGTATTTTTTATTATATTAGCCAAGCAACTCTGCCCATTCTCTACGTCCTGCAGCTGTAGAATACAGCCGCAGCCGTGTAATCTGTGTTACATTCCTCAGTGATGGTGTCCACAGATTCAGTGGGCAGCTATTCTCTGGAACACAGGGTTTTTTCCTGTGGTGGCCAGGGATGGGCGAGCCGGCTGTTAGCAATGCTGCATTCATTCTGCTGAGGAAGCAGTGTCTGTAATCTGTTCGGTCACAGTCCTCCTTTTCCCGCGGGAGTGTGGGGATTAAATACAGCTCGGCAACAACGTCCTCAGAAAGGGTGACCAAGCCTGGAATTTCCATGTAATTGGTAACGCACCACAGTCTTCTCTCTGTCTCTTTCTGTGGGTTATAAATACCATACCTCCTAAAGACCACCGTATCCTGAGAGAGGAGGGAGGGTCGGGAGAACAGGAAGGTATGGAGAAGAAATTACATCTTTCTGGTGCTTTTTCTCTGTTTTGCTTGTAAATGTGTCTAAACAGCAAAAGGATGATCCGGTGATGATCAGCTGTTTGAATGTTGTGTGAAGCACCAGCTACAGTACCAACCATCCTGGAAATGAGCTATTCTCACCCTGAAGAAGAAAATCTCACAGTTAAGCTGAATGTGGATCCTTCTCGCCCCTCGAAAAAAGCAAAACAAAACTTTATAAGATAAAAGATACACTATATATACAGAAGTATGTGGACACCCCTTCAAGGATAGGGGATTCAGCTATTTCAGCCACACCCATTGCTGGCAGGTGTATAAAATCAAGCACACCGCCATGCAATCTCCATAGACAAACATTGGCAGTAGAATGGCCTTACTGAAGAGCTGAGTGATTTCACAAGCCTAAGATTACCATGCGCAATGCTAAATGTCAGTGGTGTAAAGCTCACCATCGTTGGACTCTGGAGCAGTGGAAACGCGTTCTCTGGAGTGATGAATCACGTTTCACCATCTGGCAGTCCAACGAGTTTGGCAGATGCCAGTAGACCACTAACTGCCCGATTGCATAGTGCCAACTGTAAAGGTTGGTGTAGGAGGAATAATGGTCTGGGGCTGTTTGTCATGGTTTGGGCTAGGCCCCTTAGTTCCAGTGAAGGGAAATCTTAACAGCAACTTTGTGGCAACAGTTTGGGGAAGGCCCTTTCCTGTTTCAGCATGACAATGCCCCCTGGCACAAAGCGAGGTCCATACAGAAATGGTTTGTCGACATCAGTGTGGAATATCTTGACTGGCCTGCACAGAGCCCTGACCGAAACACCTTTGGGATGATTTGGAATGCCGACTGCTGGCCTAATCACCCAACATCAATGCTGACCTCACTAATGATCTTGTCGCTGAATGGAAGCAAGTCCTCTCAGCAATGTTCTAACATCTAGTGGAAAGTCTTCCCATAAGAGTGGAGGCTGTTATAGCAGCAAAGGGGGACCAACTCCATATTAATGCCCATGATTTTGGAATGTGATGCTTGACGAGCAGGTGTCCACACACTTCTGGTCATGTACTGTATATATTTTTTAAGCGTATCTCTGGTCCCCCTTAACTTGGCACTCTTAAACTGAAGATAGTCTCATAAACGTCAGTATGACTGATCAACTCTGTCCAGTTTAATGTGAATGTCCTCGTTCATACGACTCCCATGGTAACGTTTGTGTCAGTGTAAACCACAGTAGATTAGGACCCTGGCCGGGCCCTCTCGGAAACTTCACAGGCTCTGCCTCTTACTCCTTTTTTGGACAGGACCTTGGGTGCTAAAGATGGAAAAATCCAGTCGGAGTGTCCACCTAAATCAAAACCAGAGAAGGAGAGCGAGAGCACAGCCAATAACCACAGTGTCCACACACACATACAGACACACACACAGAGAGCAGTGAGAAGCCATGGAGCAGAGCCAGGGTCCAGCCACTGTGACTGTGTGGGATGAGATAGGCCTCTGACTCAGGCGTTTCAGCTGCAGCACGTACAGTACTGTAGAAAGAGAAGGAGAGAGAGGATACCACACGCCAGATGATTCCCATGGCTCTCTTCTCAACTATGTCACTGCTTTGAAAAGAGTGGAATGGTATTGTGCCTCACTTTTTACTTGCACACAGACATGTACAGAAACACACACACCACAAATGCACACAGGCACACCTTCCCCTATCCATGTTTTAAACATCCTCCTGTGTTTGTCTTCCATCCCCCTTTTTCTCTGAACGGTTCCCTTTTTGGAAAGTTTAAGATGGGGCCCCAAAACCCTTGACAGGTGTCAACAGTGTTCCAAATGAGCTACCTCCCCAGATTCAGATCTGACTCTGCATCTCCTCCTACACTAGATTTCATCACACATTCTGAACAAATTCAACTGGAGCAGCAGAGTTTCATGGGAAATTATTTTATTTTGATTTGATATAAATCCCATCTCCGGGGGGAACTTTTTTGCTGTTGGACTCACAGGCTTATGTCATGCGGAATGTCTTTCCACTGAAGCAGCTCGAGGATACCAAAAGACATTTCCATTTTTGGAGTCAGTTCCTCACACAGAATATTTTCATTCAACTCCCTCATTCAGAGCCAAAAAAACCCTTTATGTTTAAAGCGACTTGATCCCCTTTTCCAGACATATTCTCAGAGGATTAGGCTGTAAGCCCCAACTAAAGCACTCTTAATCAAATCAAAATAAATAGCCACCTTCACAAAAGGGACGCCACATTTTCTATTTTTCATGGAATTGTCCTTAGAGAAAAAGTCATGGTGGAAAGTACCCATGCCTGCTTTGTGTGCTCTGTGTGTGTGTGGAGACTCCTTTTCCAGCTGCTTCTGGACTGTGTTGAGCCAAAATGGAGGGGTTTAAGTGTGCTTTAGGAAGGCTTGTGTCGTCATGCCTGTATGGCTGCTAGGGCAGGGAGAAAGCTTTAACTGCAGATTAGAATGACTCTCAAGTGTTTCTCAGACTCATGCTTAAGCTGTGCAATTGCTCCCATTCCGATTCAGCATCCCTCCCCTCCCATAGATGTTAAATTTGCAGCCAATGTCAATAGCAAAGATTTCAGTGAAACAAACACCTGTATCCACATCTGCATAGATGCACCCTACAGAGGCTATTGAGTCAAAAATGTCATGCTGTAGTATGTGTCAGTTTATCTGTTTTATCTGACATTTGCTTTTATTTGACATATGAAGTTTAATTCCTATAACAATGTTATCCTTGTGCTGACACGTCGTAGCTACATAATGTAATGATATGGGAATTTAGCAGATGCTTAAACCTAAAAACAAATTCAGTTGACTCGAATATAAGATTATCCTTGTGTGCCAGACTTCTAGGTTCTCCTCTGTACTGGGTGCAGAGCGAATGAGAGAAAATGTCACATGGCTTCCTGAAACTACCATAAAATAGATGACTGAATTCATTACTGTCACTATTCATGTTGAGGGATACATTTATTGTTATTGTTAACCTGGTGTCTACTCACTCCCAGATGTTCTATGTCTCCTCTCTCCTCAGGAAACTACCCACGTCCACCCAACTACGGCGGGACTCCCAGTGCCAACTACAGCAGCCCCGGGCCCGGCCCTGGCATGACCAACAGCCAGGGTATGAATGCCAGCAGCCCCATGCACGGCCAGGGTCCCGGGCAGCCTATGGGCCGCAGTCCTGGTGCGGGCAGCCGCCCCTACCCCAACATGGCCCCCAGCTCCCCCAGTATGCCCCAGCCAGCCGGCCCTGGGATGGGCCCTCCTTCACTGGGCAATGTCAACCGCAAGGCCCAGGAGGCAGCCGCTGCCGTCATGCAGGCCGCAGCTAACTCTGTACAGGGCAGGTGAGATAACATGTTGTTGTTTTTTTAACCAGATGATGTGTGGTTTGTGGGTAATTGTGTGTGTGCATGTGTGTGTGTGTGTGCGTGCGAGCGAGCGAGCATGCGTGTGTGATCTGTGTGTGGTAGTGACATTGATAGAGAGAGAGAGAAGAGGAGAGGAATTGGGCAGAAGGTGGAACACATTACTGCAATGCTCTTCTGAGAAGAGCCTATTTTTACCACCCCCTGAAATAGCATGCTAAAATTAGTGAGCATAAGGCGTCACTCACTTGTCACTACAGAGACTTTGGGGCTTTATGGTCTTCAGACTAAATGTTTCAGTGCCTAGTTCTCTATGCTCAGACTGGGGAGCTATAGAGGAGCGTTGTGTGAGGAGCGTTGTGTGAGGGGCGTTGTGTGAGGGGCGTTGTGTGAGGAGCGTTGTGTGAGGGGCGTTGTGTGAGGGGCGTTGTGTGAGGAGCGTTGTGTGAGGAGCGTTGTGTGAGGGGCGTTGTGTGAGGAGCGTTGTGTGAGGGGCGTTGTGTGAGGGGCGTTGTGTGAGGGGCGTTGTGTGAGGGGCGTTGTGTGAGGAGCGTTGTGTGAGGGGCGTTGTGTGAGGGGCGTTGTGTGAGGGGCGTTGTGTGAGGGGCGTTGTGTGAGGAGCGTTGTGTGAGGGGCGTTGTGTGAGGGGCGTTGTGTGAGGGGCGTTGTGTGAGGGGCGTTGTGTGAGGGGCATTGTGTGAGGGGCGTTGTGTGAGGGGCGTTGTGTGAGGGGCGTTGTGTGAGGGGCGTTGTGTGAGGGGCGTTGTGTGAGGGGCATTGTGTGAGGGGCGTTATGTGAGGGGCGTTGTGTGAGGGGCGTTGTGTGCCATGGAACTATTTGATATATTTATTTGACCTTGAATGAAATGTATTCTTGTTTAAAGTACAGTAAGAACTGTATATAGTGCTACTATCTATTGATAAGTTATTTGAAGCACAATCTCTCTGTTGAAATGATGCATAGTCTCCTACAATGAAATGCTGGGTTAAAGGCTTAGTGGCAGTAGATGACATGGGAAAGACAGTTGTACCAATGAACAAAGATGCACTATGTTACCTTGGAAAACACTTCACAAGATTTCAAGTGATCATAATGTTCCCTTCACATGTACAACACAACACCAAGCTACTTAGGAAACTCAAAAACACTTGGACAACAAGATTAAAAGCAGCATTATGAACAACCTTGACACATATCAAACAATGTAATGGGGATTATTATCTAGTGTGTTTGAGCATTTATTGTGTGAGTGCTTCCCAGAGCAGAGCAGAGTTGTGAGGAGAGGAGAGGAGAGGAGAGGAGAGGAGAGGAGAGGAGAGGAGAGGAGAGGAGAGGAGAGGAGAGGAGCAGTGGGATTGTGTGTGGGCAGTAAACTCTGGGTGAACCTTGTCAGGGGAGCGTGCGTAAAAAACATGGACACTACTTTTGAAAGGGTAGATTCTCTGTCAACCAATCAGCTAGTAGGAAGAAGAGAAGTGGTCATACTGAGCAGCTCGGGGCTTTGTTTAATGAAGCAATGCTTGTTGGGAGACGGGTGGAGACCGATCAGCAATGCTTCT
Source organism: Salmo trutta (assembly GCF_901001165.1). Lineage (NCBI taxonomy): Eukaryota > Metazoa > Chordata > Actinopteri > Salmoniformes > Salmonidae > Salmo > Salmo trutta. Next base: position 26,149,943 of record NC_042989.1, read on the forward strand.
GCTGATGTGGCCTTGTGGATGTTGATCTCTATCTTTGTACAGAACATCATTAATAGAACTGAGTGAGTTTTTAGAACATCATTAATAGAACTGAGTGAGTTTTTAGAACATTAATAGAACTGAGTGAGTTTTTAGAACTTCATTAATAGAACTGAGTGAGTTTTTAATAGAACTGAGTGAGTTTTTAGAACATCATTAATAGAACTGAGTGAGTTTTTAGAACATCATTAATAGAACTGAGTGAGTTTTTAGTCAGTCATTTGGAACACTGTTGACACCTGTCAAGGGTTTTGGGGCCCCATCTTAAACTTTCCAAAAAGGGAACCGTTCAGAGAAAAAGGGGGATGGAAGACAAACACAGGAGGATGTTTAAAACATGGATAGGGGAAGGTGTGCCTGTGTGTATTTGTGGTGTGTGTGTGTGTGTTTCTGTACATGTCTGTGTGCAAGTAAAAAGTGAGGCACAGTAATAATTCTGTTTGTTGGCACTTTCCATCCAACTGTTGTTTCCCTGTACAGTAGACTATGTTAGGTCCTCAGTGAATCACACCTTTCCTGTACCCAGTCCCCTGCCCCCTCTCCCCACTACATCCACTCCTCCTCCTCTCCAACCTCCACACCCCAACTACAGCACCCCTCATTCTCAGCACCACAACTAGGACAACCAAGCACCATCTCCAAGCCTCTAACCTGTTACTGTTCGGTCTGAAAAGGTGCTCCTTCGTCCAGGCTCAGTAAACTGTCACGCCCGCCCCGCTCCCCCTCCCTGGCGCTCCAGGCTCAGTAAACTGTCACGCCCGCCCCGCTCCCCCTCCCTGGCGCTCCAGGCTCAGTAAACTGTCACGCCCGCCCCGCTCCCCCTCCCTGGCGCTCCAGGGCGCCAGGCTACCCATCATTATACTACACACCAGTTACCTTCATTACGCGCAGCTGCGCTCATTGGACTCACCTGGACTCCCTCACTTTGTTGACTGCCCCTGCATATATGTCTGCTCCTCTGTGTTGTTAGTAGTAGTGTTGTTTGTTGTGTTTAAGTCCAGACGCTGTTCTTGTTCCGTTGCATGTCCGTCTATATTAAATGGTTCACTCCCTGTACCTGCTTCTCATCTCCTGCGTTGTGTGTTACAAAACTAATCTGGCCAATGCTAGCATCACTGGCTAAATTTAGAGATTTTACTGACTGCTAACTGCTAACCTGTGTTTAGCTTTATGTTTCTAACTATAGCATCTTGTACAATTGTCATGGCTCTCTGGACTCCTCCTATAAGGGCACAAGGCCAGACCCAGATGCAGACACGGGAGGCAGATGGTTGAGTCTTTGATATTTATTATATTCCAAAAGGGTAGGCAAGAGAATGGTCATGGACAGGCAAAAGGTCAAAACCAGTTCAGAGTCCAGGAAGTACAGTGTGGCAGGCAGGCAGAATGGTCAGGCAGGCGGGTACAGAGTCCAGAAACAGACAAGGCTCAAAACCATGAGGACTAGCAAAAGAGAATAGAAAAAGCATGCGCACGGGAAAAACACACTGTTTGACTTGAACAGACAAGACAAACTGGCACAGAGGGACAGGAAACACAGGGATAAATACACTGGGGAAAATAAGCCACACCTGGAGGGGGTGGAGACAAGCACAAGGACAGGTGAAACAGATCAGGGCGTGACACCTCCTGGAAATGTGGTGTTTGGAGAAAATCTGGAGGTGTCAACTCTCTTGACATTAAGTTTAGCTTGTTGAGAGACCACCACCACAGTGCTCCCTTCATCAAGTGGTGTGAATGTATAGCACTAGACACAGGAATAGAGACCAAATCAAATCAAATGTTATTTGTCACATGCGCTGAATACAACAGATATAGACCTTACAGTGAAATGCTTACTTACAAGCCCTTAACCAACAATGCAATTTTAACAACAATCTGAGTCAAGAAAAATATTTACTAAATAAACTAAAGTAAAAAACAAAAGAGCAACAATAAAATAACAATAACAGGCAATATACAGGGGGTACCGGTACCGAGTCAGTGTGCGGTGGTACAAGTTAGTCGAGGTAATTGAGGTAACATGTACATGTAGGTAGGGGTAAAGTGACTATGCATAGATAACAGATAATAAACAGCCAGTAGCAGCAGTGTAAAAAAAGGGGGGGGGGTCAATGCAAATAGTCCGGGTAGCCATTTGATTAGCTGTTCAGCAGTCTTATGGCTTGGGGGTAGAAGCTGTTAAGAAGCCTTTTGGACCTAGACTTGGCACTCCGGTACAGCTTGCCATGCAGTAGCAGAGAGACCAGTCTATGACTCGGGCGGCAATTTTTAGGGCCTTCCTCTGACACCGGCTGGGATAGAGGTCCTGGATGGCAGGAAGCTTCCGGTTTCAAATTAATGTCGATGTCGCTCATATGCAATATCACAAACAAACATAAAAATAGTTGCCACTTTATATGTTCTTATGGGGGCTTCCTTTTGACAGTGAAATGAGAATCATCTTTATCCCCCATGTGTGTTGATAATGACAAACAAATCGTCCTCCATGTTGGATCTGCTAACATTCGCTTCTCTGTGGAGAGAGCGCCCACCGTGGTCCATGGTGATGCATCATGGAGCCTGTTGACATTTGGAGAATCCTGTGTGTGTCTGCGTTGGTTGACACTGTGTGATTAATGGTGCAGATCAGCAGCGCTGCAGACAGACTATGTAAATGCTGAAGGAGCCATTAACAGACATCTTCACTGTCAATAAGAAGTGGCACAACATGATGCATACTGCTGGGGCAAATCACACAGCCTGTCAGTCTCCACTCTCATTCCACCACACACCCAGACATAGGCCCACAGGGAGAGAGGGGGGAGGCAGGAGAGTGAGGGAGAGTGTGTATAAGGTAGTTGTTGTGAAACTGTTAGAGTACTTGTTAGATATTACTGCACTGTCGGAACTAGAAGCACAAGCATTTCGCTACACTCGCATTAACATCTGCTAACCATGTGTATGTGAACAATACAATGTGATTTGATTTGATAAGGAGACATTGTCTTTGTCGTCTTTCAGCACTGTTACCCCGTCTCTCTCCCAGCTCTACCTGTCTGTCTCGCCATCCTCTCTCTACACCTCCCTCTCTCCATCCTTTCCCTCTCTCTCTCGCTCTCTCATCACCCTTTCATCTAGACCCTCAGAATTGGCTCTTCCAGTTTCTGTCCTAGTTTCCATCATAGAGAATACATACTAATTAGACGCTTAGCATGCTGATTTTCATCTTCAGAAGCAGTTCTTTCGGGACAGGGAGAATGCAGTGTCAGTGAACCATGCTGTGAATACTAGATCCCCCTCCATAGAAGGTACTGTATGCAGACTCTCTGTGTGTCTCTCAGTCTGTCCCCAGATGTAGAGATGATCTGAGCGTGGCTGGGAATGCAATTAGTGCTGTCTGATTGAAACACAGAGGGAAGGAGTGTGTGTGTGTGTGTGTGTGTTAAAGGGCAGCTCTACTGGTCCTCCAGCTGACTTTGAAGAGGCAGAGAGCTGACAGCCCCTCGCTCTGCGGCTGCACGTGCGTGGTGTTGCCATGGAGAAAGGAGAAAGGAAGGCAGGGGGACGGTTTTAGGAGAATTATGGACCCTCCCACCACGTCCCCTTTTGTTTTTCTCTCTTTCTCAACCCTTGTTGTGTTTTGTCCTGAACAGCTGAGGAAGATTAAGGGGAAATGAATCTGAAACACTGGGTTTAGTGTTTACTCTTTTATAGTCCTGATTCTGATCTGAGAGCAGCATGGTGAATCATTTCAACCTGTTGTGGTCTGTGTGAAAACAATGGCCCTCAGACCACCTCCTCATGTGTCTGCCAATGGCCCTCAGACCACCTCCTCATGTGTCTGCCAATGGCCCTCAGACCACCTCCTCATGTGTCTGCCATGCCCTTGGCATGGCCTCACCATACCACCCACACAATCCACGAAAGGAAATAATCTGAAGATTAAGGGGAAATTGGATTTCATCTCCTCGCTGTCTGGAGATCATCTGTCATCTGGAGAAACGTACACCAAACAGCCTGAACCATGTCCCTGGGATTGACTATTCCAGATTCATTACACAGAATGCCAAATGAGCAGAGCAAGGCCACTATGATATCCAATGGCTGGATGGTGATAAGTGTGATGGTGTTTTTCCCCAGTCCTCAGAGAGGCTCTCTTTAGGGCCTTGAATTATACATTATGTTCATATCACCCATGCTTGGTCTGATACTTAGAACAATAATATGTTTGTGTTTTACATTTTAGTCATTTAGCTGACACTCCTATCCAGAGTGATTTACAGTAGTGAGTGCATACATTTTCATACTTTTTTTGTACTGGTCCTTGGTGGGAATTGAACCCACAACCCTAGCATTGGCAAGGGTCATGCTCTACCACCTGAGCCACACGGAACCACACAGCTTGGACCTCGCAGCTTAAACCAGGTCTTAATGACTGTGTCAACTTGCTCTTGTCTTGTAAGTGTACCCAAGGAGTTGGGTTACCCTACGGTGAGGTTTTACATTGAGATAATACTATTGCATGGCTTATAGATGGACACAAATGAGTACAGTCTTGAGTGAAGGAAGGTGTTGGGGTTTTGAGAACAGATGTAGAGAATAACATCAGGAAGCTAGGTGTTGTCCTGGCTATGTCTGCTGAAGACAGAAATTGTTTTTTAAATGACTTTGGTAGCTGTTCCTGGAGCTACAGAAACACAGCTTGTAGAAAATAAGCACTTAGAGAAAGCAAGCTTCAAAAAAACTAAATCAAAGGAAATGGAAAAGGGGCAAAGAGAGAGAGAGAGAGAGAAAAGAGCACTTCAGGGTAAATCCTTGCCAAATAATTCATTTCTGACCTCCTTAGCAAGTAAATTTACTAAATAAATAAGAGCTGCTTGAATGTCAAGAATGCGTTTCTGCTGCCCCCAGCGTTGTGGCTCACAGGCAGCCTTGGCATCAGCACCAGCTAGGCTTTAATAAATGGCTTATCTCTCTCTCTCCGTCGGAGCTGTTTGATGTAAGGGGGGGGGGCTTTTCTCAGTATTTAATATGTTAAGGCTGTCCCTTCATTCGCTGTTTTATTTTAGATTATGTTTGGGTTTAGTCAGGCAGTCAGACAGGCAGACACTAGCTGAGCTGGCTGCTTGGAATGAAGCTGGGGCTGAGGGCTGAGAGCTGAGGGCTGAGAGCTGAGGGCTGAGAGCTGAGGGCTGAGAGCTGAGGGCTGAGAGGTGAGGGCTGAGAGCTGAGGGCTGAGAGGTGAGGGCTGAGAGCTGAGGGCTGAGAGGTGAGGGCTGAGAGGTGAGGGCTGAGAGGTGAGGGCTGAGAGCTGAGGGCTGAGAGGTGAGGGCTGAGAGGTGAGGGCTGAGAGCTGAGGGCTGAGAGGTGAGGGCTGAGAGGTGAGGGCTGAGAGGTGAGGGCTGAGAGGTGAGAGGTGAGGGCTGAGAGGTGAGGGCTGAGATCTGAGGGCTGAGAGGTGAGGGCTGAGAGGTGAGGGCTGAGAGCTGAGGGCTGAGAGGTGAGGGCTGAGAGCTGAGGGCTGAGAGGTGAGGGCTGAGAGGTGAGGGCTGAGAGCTGAGGGCTGAGAGGTGAGGGCTGAGAGGTGAGGGCTGAGAGCTGAGGGCTGAGAGGTGAGGGCTGAGAGGTGAGGGCTGAGAGGTGAGGGCTGAGAGGTGAGAGGTGAGGGCTGAGAGGTGAGGGCTGAGAGCTGAGGGCTGAGAGGTGAGGGCTGAGAGGTGAGGGCTGAGAGGTGAGGGCTGAGAGGTGAGGGCTGAGGGCTGAGAGCTGAGAGCTGAGGGCTGAGAGCTGAGAGCTGAGGGCTGAGAGGGAGCTGCCTTGAGAGCAGATTGTGCCCATATATAATTCATATTGTTCATACCCTCCCACTGACTACACCAGGCAACCCCCCCCTTCTCTCTCTCTCACCACAGTCTCTCTTTTTTTCTCTATTTTTCTCTCACTCTCCCTTTCTCTCTCTCACCAGGCAGGGGTGTCAGAGAGTGGTGTAGCTGGGTATTAATAGGGGCAGGATGGTGGAGGTGGCAGTACCCCTCTTTTCTTCCTGCCACACTACATTCACTCACTTTTGTAGCAGTGAGTGTTTTTCTAGTGGACAGCCAGGAAGGGGACTTTGACACTGACACTTTAGTGCTGGTCTGGATCTGTCTGTGTGACTGCAGCTGGCTGTCTCGCACCTGGTAACCATGGCAGCCCTTGGCAACGGCCCTCTCTTTCTCTCTCCCCGGGCGTGCTCAGAGACAGGCCTCCTCGGATGTCCTTCACACATGTGGGCAGAATACTAAGGACAGGGAGCAGAGCTCCATGCAGGAGGACGTGGGGAGAAAGAGAGACAGACAGACAGGGAGACAGGACTGGGGCTGGGACTGACTGCAGGGCTGCTCATTTAAATACAACAGTGATTACTAATCTGTTTATCTGATTGAAAGCACATATTCTTTTTCTCAGATTATTTCAGTGGCTCTAAATTTGGCTAACGCCTCATGAGAGCATTATTCATAATGTTTTGCGCTGGTAGTAATGCCCTAGTGCTTTCTGTCTGTTATTTCTGGGCTTCAACTAAATCCACATTTTATGGTTAGGGACAGGAGTTTTTCCTGACTTCATGGTACAACTTGCCGCCTCACAGATTCACTTGAAAGCAGTGTCAACTCAGCAGGAACTTTTTGAGAAGCAGATAAACAAAACAGCTGGGCTGTTTATCACTGTGTTCTCCCGAGCTTCAGCAACACTGCACAACAAGCTGAGAGAGAGAGAAAGAGAGAGCGAGAGAGAGAGCTAGAGAGAGAGGGTGCTGCTGGGTTTGATGCTTCTCTGTGAGAGGAGCTCAGTTTCCCCTCAACCGTCTCCTAGCACACGCTACAATGACTACTGGATGCTACAGTACAGCTTGCGCTGTGAGCTGGAACCCCCCCCCTTACTGTCTCACCAGGGACACTTACAGTACTCTCTTTTTACTATCTTTTCCTCTCTCTGCTCTCTCACTCTCTTGCTGTTTTCTCTCCCTCTTGGTGGTGTTCTCTCTTTTATCTCTCTCTCTCTCTCAATCCCTCCCTCCCTCCCTCTCTGCTTTCCCCTCATTCTCTGCAGCAACAGGGTGTTTCTCCTCAGCGAAGGTGCCCGAGAGCAAGATAAATGCGCTGGGCCTTTTTTGATAGCAGCACATGCATACATTAAGTGTGATTAAACGGCCTGCGTTCCCTCCATCAAGTGTTTCCTAATGGCCTTTTTTATGACATGATTTAGTAATAATGGACTAGCGCCACAGTCAACCTCCACTTTGTTGTTGATGTTTTTTATTACAGTATCCACATGGTGTTTTTCTGTAAGGGCCGATGTAGGATTTAGATGCAGTATAGAGAAATAGCACTTTCCGGAACAGAAAATATCTACTCAGACACGCCATGGTAATGGTAATGACACAATGATAACCTATCAATTACTTATTTGTTTCTTCTGGATTTATTAAAACTATCAACACTTTGCACCATGTGGTAACATGTTAGCTACAAATTGGGTTGCATTCTTTGAAGTAAGTAACAGAAAATACCCAATGATGCCACATCATTTCCTTGTAAATACCAGGCAAATCCCATAAAAGTCCCGTAAAATAAAGTGCTGCCAAGAAACGGTCCATAACAGGCAGGATGTGATTGATGTGAGTGTATGTTGTTGTCTGTGAGCCATGGTTTTCCTTGTGATTACAGGCCCATACAGGGATTACATACAGTATGTATCATCACACATGCTCTAGGACTAATTGCATCTGTGAGATTAGATTACTGAGAGGTTTACCAAACCCAGCCCTCCCTCTGCCGGGTTAGTCACTGTCTCACATCCAATACATTGTGCTATTGTTGTCCTCCCCTGCTTGGGGAAGTTCAGTTCTTTTGACTGACTGACTGACTGACACAAATCCAGATTAGGATTTTTTTTTCTAATTGTCCGCATGCACAGTGTTTAGAGTTACACTAAAATAAATATCTTCTTTTATTAAGACAATGATTCAACCATCAGGTCTCCATATTCAACAGAAAGGCAGGGGTTTTACTTTGACCTTATGTCCGTGTGGTATTTTAACACAAAGCTGTCCCCACTACTACTACTACTTCTACTGTCAACCCATGTCCCTTAAATAACCTTAGTCTTCTCTACTGTCAAGGAAATTATCCACCACAGATGAGGGGATGTTCTGTGCTCCTACCTCTCTCCTTTCTCTCATTATTCAGGAGATTATTTGGACCAGCAGGAAGTAGTTTGTCCAACTGCTATACATCCTGGTGCGCTGTCTTTTGAGTTGGTACAGGGTTGCTACAGAGCTAGCCTGGTACAGGGTACAGGGTACAGGGTATGGAGCGGTGGCGGACGGTGGCCATGGGTGTCCGTCTGCTGTTGGTTGTGGTTCAGCAGGTTTCTGATAAGCCCTCTGATGTCCTCCCAACACGCCGTGATGCGACGCGGCAAGGAGAAAGCATGGGATTGATTTCAGCCGTTGCCATGGCAACAAATAACATGATCCTCTCCAGAAGCACACCTTAATTAGTTAAATTATTACTTTGGGTGGAGAGGAGAGAGAGAGAGAGGAGAGGATGGATGAGAAGAGGAGGGGTGAGGGATTTGCAAGGGAGTAGAGGAAGGATGGGAGGATGAAACGGCTTTCTATTCTGCTCTTGATCACACACTTGCTTTTAAAGAGAGATTTTGTCTTTTTTTCAAGGAAATGTGCCTCTACATTTTCAGGATGATGGTTTATACAGTACCGAAACGTATAAGCATATCCTCTGACTGGCATGGCCTTATAGGCTTGCAATAGATGCAGAAAGTCTAATCTATTACAGAGGCTTTTCTACTCATTTCTCTCCACACCAAGTATCCAGGTCCGGTCTTTCCTCTCTAACCAGACCCTTGTCTCTGTGTGTCCCAGACAGGGCAGCTACCCAGGCCCTGGCATGAACCTGATGGGAACAGCAGGATCTGGAGCCCCCTACAACCAGTCACCAGGCAACAACGCAGGCATGGGTACACCACAGGGTCCGCCCTACAACATGCCACCCTCAGGTAAGACCTGGATAGACTAACAAGGTATCCCACAGCAACCAGTAGTGAACAGTCTAAAAGGGGTGCGATTTAACTTTACTCTTTTATAGTCTTCAGTTTGACAGACTTCTAACAGCACTGTTCATATCAGTGTCTATACTACAACAAACTAATCTGTTGTGGCGTTTTTAATAATCTAAGTAATAGCAGAAGGTTAGGAGAGATGCCAGAGCTCTGCTCACTTTAAAGCTATCAAAATCAATCAAGCATTTTATCTCTAGTAATGTTATGCCAGTTGGCCAAGGCGCTCCAGATTAGTGTTTTAGGAAATGGCTCAAACAGCAACAGAACTAATCCAATGCCAGAACCTGTGTTTGTGATGTTGTTGTTCTTTGAAGAGAGTGACAGAGAGAGAGAGAGAGAGAGAGATCGAGCGACACCGACTGACCGAAGGAGAGGGATGGACAGAGAGAGAGAGACTGAAAGACAGCAAGACAAAGAGAGAGTGACTGTTCTGAAGCTGGTTAATTTCCTGCAGGCAGTTCTGTTCTGTTAATTCTCTTGTTCAGTTGACCCTCTTGAGAGCAGATTAATGCAGTGCGCCCCTCTTCCCTGCCCTTCACCCCGCTGCGTTGTGCTAAACGCACCTCAGAGAATGCAAGTCTCTAAATGAAAAGAGCTTTCTGCGCGGCCTTACAAAACTAAATATCAGCCTGCATGACATTTGGAAGACATCAAATGAACTGCAGTGCCAAGGTTCTTGAAAACTCATCTCTGTTGCCCCTGGGGTTGCTAAAAAAAAGCTATTCGTTTCACATAGTGCTGAGCACCGAGCTGAAAAGTCAAATAAAGGGACGAACCTTGGGACTCTTTGCATGCAGGGACACTTTCTAATCAATAGGAAAATATACATTCAGTCCACACTCGAGAAGTATGTAAGGATGGGCGTTGCACGTTTTTTTGACTGTTCGAGTACTCGACTGAAAATCGAATCTATTTTTTTAACACAATAATGACAAAGCAAAAACAGGTTTTTAGACATTTTTGCAAATGTATTAAAAATAAAAAACGTAAATATTATATAAGTATTCAGTATTCAGACCCTTTACTTAGTACTTTGTTGAAGCACCTTTGTCAGTGATTACAGCCTTGAGTCTTCTTGGGTATGACGCTATAAGCTTGGCACACCTGTATTTGGGGAGTTTCTCCCATTCTTCTCTGCAGATGCTCTCAAGCTCTGTCAGGTTGGATGAGGAGCGTTGTTGCACAGCTATTTTCAGGTCTCTCCAGAGATGTTAGATCGGGTTCAAGTCCGGGCTCTGGCTGGGCCACTCAAGGACATTCAGAGACTTGTTCCAAAGCCACTCCTGCGTTGTCTTGGCTGTGTGCTTAGGGTCATTGTCCTGTTGGAAAGTGAACCTTCGCCCCAGTCTGAGGTCCTGTGTGCTCTGGAGCAGGTTTTTATCAAGGATCTCTCTGTACTTTGCTCCGTTCATCTTTCCCTCGATCCTGACTAGTCTTCCAGTCCCTGCCGTTGAAAAACCATGCTTCACCGTAGGGATGGTGCCAGGTTTCTTCCAGACGTGATGCTTGGCATTCAGGCCAAAGAGTTCAATCTTGGTTTAATCAGACCAGAGAATCTTGTTCATCGTGGTCTGAGAGTGCTTTAGGTGCCTTTAGTAAAACTCCAAGCGGGCTGTCATGTGCCTTTTACTGAGGAGTGGATTCCATCTGGCCACTCTAACATAAAGGCCTGGTTAGTGGAGTGCTGCAGATATGGTTGTCCTTCTGGAAGGTTATCCCATCTCCACAGAGGAACTCTGGAGCTCTGTCAGAGTGACCATCGGGTTCTTGGTCATCTCCCTGACCTCACCTCACCTTCTTCCATTTAAGAACGATGGAGGCCACTGTATTCTTGGGGACCTTCAATGCTGCAGAAATGTTTTGGTAACCTTACACAGATCTCTGCCTCGACTCAATCCTGTCTCGGAGCGCTACGGACAATTCCTTCAACATCATGGCTTGGTTTTTGCTCTGACATGCACTGTCAACTGGAACCTTATATAGACAGGTGTGTGCCTTTCCAAATCATGGCCAATCAATTGAATTCACCACAGGTTACCAGTGCGAAGTGCCTGGAACAGTTATCATATTTGTCACATGCACCGAATACAACAACAGTTGTAGACTTGACTGTGAAATGCTTATGAGCCCTTTCCCAACAATGCAGAGTTAAAAAGTAAGAAAACAATTATAATAAAACGCAAATAAAAAAGGAAATAGTAACACAATAAAATAACAATACAAGCTAGTTAATTCTGTCCCCGAGGGCCCTCACAGTGTTCTATAGGAGCACCATCGAGTGTGTACTGTCGGGCTGCATCTCAGCCTGGTACGGCAACTCCACCGCCGTGGCGAAAATCAAACACTGCATTCCACAGTAAAAACCTTATACCAATATTCAAGCGTGGTGATGGTAGTGTGATGGGTTGGGAATGCTTTGTTGCCTTAGAACCTGGACAACTTCCATGAATAGAAGGAACCATGAATTCTGCTCTGTATCAGAGAATTCTACAGAAGAATGTCAGTGAAGACATTTGCCAGATAACAGCCTGTTAACCTGTTCAAAAGTCTTACTCACATCGGCTACGGAGAGCGTGATCACACAGTCATCCAGAACAGCAGGTGCTCTCATGTATGGTTAAGTTTTGCTTTCCTCGAAGTGAGCATAGAAGGTATTTATCTCATCTGGTAGGCTTGCGTCACTGGACAGCTCACGGCTGGGTTTCCCTTTGTAATCTATGATAGTTTGCAAGCCCTGCCACATCCAATGAGCACCAGAGCCAGTGTAGTAGTATTTGATCTTGGTCCTGTATTGAAGCTTTGCCTGTTTAATGGTTCATTAGAGGGCATAGTGGGATGTGTTTCAAGCGTTTGGAGTGGTGCAGCCGTCTAAGGCACTGCATCTCAGTGCTAGAGGTGTCACTACAGACACCCTGGTTTGAATCCAGGCTGTATCACATCTGGCCATGATTGGGAGTCCCATAGGGCGGCGCACAATTGTCCCAGCATTGTCCGGGTTTGGCCGGTGTAGGCCATCATTGTAAATAATAATTTGTTCTTAATAACTGACTTGCCTAATTAAGTAAAGGTCAAATAAATAGTGTCCCACTCCTTGAAAGTGGAAGCTCTAGCCTTTAGCTCAGTGCGAGTCTTGCCTGTAATCCATGGCTTCTGGTTGGGACATGTACATACGTACGGTCACTGTGGCTACGACGTTGTTGATGCACTTATTAATGAAGCCTGTGACTGATGTGGTAAATTCCTCAGTGCCATGGGATGAATCTCAGAACATATCCCAGTCTGTACTAGTGAAACAGTCCTGTAGCATCTGCTTCATTGGACCACTTCCGTGTTGAGCGTGTCACTGGTACTTCCTGTTTGAGTTTTTACTTGTGAGCAGGAATCACGAGTATAGAATTATAGTCAGATTTGAAAAAAACTTGAGAGCTTCGTATGCTTCTCTGTGTGTGGAGTAAAGGTTTTTTTGCCTGTAGTTGCGCAGGTGAAATACTGGTAGAAATAAGGTAAAACAGATTTCAGTTTTCCTGCATTATAATCATCGGCCACTAGGAGCGCCACCTCTGGATGAGCATTTTCTTGTTTGCTTATGGCCCTATACAGTTCGCTGAGTGCGGTTTTAGTGCCCGCACTGGTTTGTGGTGGTAAATAGACAGCTACAAAAAATGTCGATCAAAACTCTCTTGGTAAATAGTATGGTCTACAGCTTATCATGAGGTATTCTTACTCAAGTGAGCAGAACTTCGAGACTTCCTTAATATTAGAAATTGCACACCAGCTGTTGTTAACAAAGGAACAAACACCCCCTCCCCTGAGTTTCTCCGATCCCGCTGTTCTGTCCTGCCGATGTATAGAAAAACCAGCTAGATTTACATTTTCCATGTCCTTGTTCAGCCACGACTTGGGGAAACATAGGATATTACAATTCTTCAGATCACATTGATAGGATAGTCTCAAATAGAGCTCGTCCAGTATTCTCCACTGATTGCAAGTTAGCCAACAGAACGGAGGGCAGAGGCAGTTTATCCATTGTCCGATGTAGTCTTGTCAGGTATCCCGCACACTGGCCTCTATAGCGCCTCTTTTTCCGAGTGTCTTGGATTTGCGCCTCATCCGTGACAATCAATATGTCCTTCACCTCCAACTCTTTGAAGTCCTTATCCATATTGAGGTTAGTGATAGCTGTTCTGATGTCCAGAAGCTCTTTTCGGTCATAGGAAACGATGGCGGAAACATTATGTACAAAATAAGAAAAATATATTATGATAAGCACAAAAAAAACACTAAATAGCAAAATTGGTCAGGAGCCTGTAAAGCAGCTGCTATTCCCTCAAGCGCCATTTTGGAGGGGATAGCAGATGATCACTCTTGATTTATTCTCCCAGGGGGCTCCCGAGTGGCGCAGCGGCCTGAGGCACTGCATCTCAATGCAAGAGGCATCACTACAGTCCCACGTTCGAATCCAGGCTGAATCACATCGGGCTGTGATTGGGAGTCCCATAGGGAGGTGCACAATTGGCCCAGCGTCGTCCGGGTTTATCCCCTCCAAAATGGCGCTTGAGGGAATAGCAGCTGCTTTACAGGCTCCTGACCAATTTTGCTATTTAGTGTTTTTTTTGTGCTTATCATAATATATTTTTCTTATTTTGTACATAATGTTTCCGCCATCGTTTCCTATGACCGAAAAGAGCTTCTGGACATCAGAACAGCTATCACTAACCTCAATATGGATAAGGACTTCAAAGAGTTGGAGGCCATCATTGTAAATAAGAATTTGTTCTTAACTGACTTGCATAGTTAAATAAAAGTTAAATAAAAATTTGAAACAGGGCTCAAACTAATGTTTTTGCATCAGTGTGGAACCTGTCTATGTTTAGGGGGTTGTAGTCAGGGCTAACCAGTTGTAAATGGCTCTAGTAGTTCACAAAGCTTAAGCAGAAAATAGGTCGGGACGCAATTATTCCAAAACTGCAGCTCGTTGTTGGAACACATATTTTCTTACTTCAATTAACTAGTCCATTTTGAATTTGTGATAAAACTGTCATCATTTGGCAAGCAATGTAGCTTCTGTATCCCATCAGTTAGGCATGTTTTTATTGACATTTATTTCTGTAGGCCTAATGGGAGTTTGTGTGCACACTCAGCATTCGTGTGTGGAGGGAGTGGTCGGAATGCAATTGAGTGAATGAGACAAGGAGGGGAAAGGGAATTTATGGAGAAGAACGGTGTGATTCTTGGCTTGGTTTCTTTTTTGTTGTGCCCTGCAAATGCACATGTACAAATGGAACACTGGAGTCAAAGCAAATTAACGTTGTCTTCAAGTCAAAATGTAGCTTGTCTGTTCGGGCAGCCACAAAGGGTTAAAGATCGAGCTTTGACGTCCATTTCAGTACTTTAGTACTTGATTACTTGATGTGTTGCACAAAAACATTAGCTATCTAGTCAGCAATACTGAGAGAATGCAATGGTATTTCATTGGAAAGTTAATTTCTTTCTTAAGCAATACCTTATTCATTTAAAAAATATATTTTGCCTTCATTCCTTTTGAGAAGAATCCCTGAATACCTTTCTCCATTATCCAGGACTGTGCGTTGGCTTGAGAACAGCTAAGTCTATGGCTCTGTGTGTGCCTATTACAGAGACAAGATGTAGTGAAATGGCTACAATGACAAAGACTGATACCCCCATTAACTCCTTATATACACTGAGTGTACAAAACATTAAGAACAGCTGCTCTTTCCACGACATAGACTGACCAGGATAATCCAGGTGAAACTATGATCCCTTATTGATGTCACTTCAATCAGGGTAGATGAAGGGGAGGAGACAGGTAAAAAAATAATCATTTTTAATCCTTGAAACAATTGAGAAATAGATTGTGTATGTGTGCCATTCAGAGGGTGAATGGGCAAGACAAAATATTTAAGTGCTTTTGAACGGGGTGTGGTGGTCGGTGCCAGGCGCACTGGTTTGTGTCAAGAACTGTAACGCTGCTGGGTTTTTCACGCTCAACAGTTTCGTGTGTATCAAGAATGGTCCACTACCCAAAGGACATCCAGCCAACATGACACAACAGTGGGAAGCATTGGAGTCAACATGGGCCAGCATCCCTGTGGAATGCTTTCAACACTTTGTAGAGTCCATGTCCCAACGAATTGAAGCTGTTCTGAGGGCAAAAGGGGGTGCAACTCAATATTAGGAAGGTGTTCTTAATGTTTTGTTCACTCAGTATATATGCTATGTAAAGATTGCTCCTTATACACTAGACATTCATATGCACTCATACTGTATGTTTCACTCAAAGGTTGGGCAGGTGGATTCATGATGCACCAATGTCAGAGTAGGGTAGTGTAGAGTAGAGTAGAGTAGAGTAGAGTAGTGTAGAGTAGAGTAGAGTAGAGTAGGGTAGTGTAGAGTAGAGTAGAGTAGAGTAGGGTAGTGTAGAGTAGAGTAGAGTAGGGTAGTGTAGAGTAGAGTAGAGTAGAGTAGGGTAGAGTAGGGTAGGGTAGAGTAGAGTAGGGAGAGTAGAGTAGAGTAGGGTAGGGGTAGAGCAGAGTAGAGTAGAGTAGAGTAGAGTAGAGTAGAGTAGAGTAGAGTAGAGTAGAGTAGGATAGAGTAGAGTAGAGTAGAGTAGAGTAGAGTAGAGTAGAGTAGGGTAGTGTAGAGTAGAGTAGAGTAGAGTAGAGTAGAGTAGAGTAGAGTAGGGTAGGGTAGAGTAGAGTAGGGAGAGTAGAGTAGAGTAGGGTAGGGGTAGAGCAGAGTAGAGTAGAGTAGAGTAGAGTAGGATAGAGTAGAGTAGAGTAGAGTAGAGTAGAGTAGAGTAGAGTAGAGTAGGGTAGGGTAGAGTAGAGTAGAGTAGAGTAGAGTAGGGTAGGGTAGAGTAGAGTAGAGTAGGGTAGAGTAGAGTAGAGTAGGATAGAGTAGAGTAGAGTAGAGTAGGATAGAGTAGAGTAGATTAGGGTAGAGTAGAGTAGAGTGGAGTGGAGTCTTTATTATCCACAGGGGGAAATTCATTCACATGCACCAATGCCTTTTCTAATGTGTAAATTGTTTGTAATTGTGTAGGGTAGAGTAGGGTAGAGAGTAGGGTAGGGTCGAGTAGAGAAGAGTAGAGTAAAGTAGGGTAGGGTAAAGTAGAGTAGAGTAGAGTAGAGTAGAGTAGAGTAGAGTAGAGTAGAGTAGAGTAGAGTAGAGTAGGGTAGGGAAGGGTAGTGCAGGGTAGTGTAGAGTAGAGTAGGGTAGGGTAGGGTAGAGTAGAGTACGGTAGAGTAGAGTAGAGTAGAGTAAGGTAGGGTAGGGTAAGGTAAAGTAGAGTAGAGTAGGGTAGGGAAGGGTAGTGCAGGGTAGTGTAGAGTAGAGTAGGGTAGAGTGGAGTAGAGTAGAGTAGTGTGGGGTCGAGTAGAGTAGAGTAGAGTAGGGTAGAGTAGAGTAGGGTAGGGTAGAGTAGAGTAGGGTAGGGTAGAGTAGAGTAGAGTAAGGTAGGGTGGAGTAGAGTAGAGTAGGGTAGTGCAGGGTAGTGTAGAGTAGAGTAGGATAGAGTAGAGTAGAGTAGAGTAGAGTAGGGTAGGGTAAGGTAAGGTAAAGTAGAGTAGGGTAGGGAAGGGTAGTGCAGGGTAGAGTAGAGTAGAGTAGAGTAGAGTAAGGTAGGGTAGAGTAGAGTAGGGTAGGGTAGAGTAGGGTTGGGTAGAGTCGAGTAAGGTGGGGTCGGGTAGGGTAGAGTAGAGTAGAGTAGGGTAGAGTAGAGTAGAGTAGGGTAGGGTGGTGTAGGGTAGTGTAGGGTAGAGTAGAGTAGGGTAGGGTAGAGTAGAGTAGAGTAGAGTGGAGTAGGGTAGAGTAGGGTAGGGTAGAGTAGGGTAGGGTAGAGTAGGGTAGAGTGGAGTAGGGTAGGGTTGTGTAGGGTAGGGTGGAGTAGAGTAGAGTAGAGTAGGGTAGAGTAGAGTAGAGTAGGGTAGGGTAGAGTAGAGTGGGGTAGGGTATGGTATGGTGGGGTAGGGTAGAGTAGGGTAGTGTAGAGTAGAGTAGGGTAGAGTAGGGTAGAGTAGGGTAGGGTGGTGTAGAGTAGGGTAGAGTAGAGTAGGGTGGGGTAGGATAGGGTAGAGTAGGGTAGGGTAGAGTAGAGTAGAGTAGGGTAGGGTAGGGTAGTATAGGGTAGAGTAGGGTCGAGTAGATTAGGGTAGGGTTGGGTAGAGAAGAGTAGAGTAGAGTCGAGTAGGGTAGAGTAGGGTAGAGGAGAGTAGGGTGGGGTAGGGTAGAGTAGGGTAGTGTAGGGTAGGGTAGGGTAGGGTAGGGTTGATTAGAGTAGGGTAGAGTAGGGTAGAGTAGAGTAGGGTAGGGTTGTGTAGGTTAGGGTGGAGTAGAGTAGGGTATAGTAGATTAGAGTAGAGTAGGGTAGGGTAGAGTAGAGTGGGGTAGTGTAGAGAAGAGTAGAGTAGGGTAGAGTAGAGTAGGGTAGGGTGGGGTAGAATAGGGTAGAGTAGAGTAGAGTAGAGTAGAGTAGAGTAGAGTAGAGTAGGGTAGAGTAGGGTCGAGTGGGGCCGAGTAGAGTAGGGTAGGATGGGTAGAGTAGGGTAGGGTAGAGAAGAGTAGAGTCGAGTAGGGTAGGGTTGTGTAGGGTAGGGTAGAGTAGAGTAGGGTAGGGTTGTGTAGGGTAGGGTAGGGTTGGGTAGAGTTGAGTTGGGTAGGGTAGAGTAGGGTAGGGTTGGGTAGAGTAGAGTAGGGTAGAGTAGGTAGAGTAGGGTAGAGTTGAGTTGGGTAGAGTGGAGTGCAGTCTTTATTATCCACAGGGGGAAATTCATTCACATGCACCAATGCCTTTTCTAATGTGTAAATTGTTTGTAATTGTTGTTCCCTCCATGTAGGGGCCGTGGGGATGGCTGTGAGTGGGATGATGAATCCTGATGGGAAGCAGAAAACAGGTGGCAAGGAGGAGAACATGCCCACCAATGAACCTCCAAAACTCAAGGTACAACCTCTCCCTCTCTTTCTCTATCAATCTGTCTCTCTTTCCCTCTCTCTTGCTCTCTCTCTCCCCCGTTCTCTCTCTCCCCCTCTCTCTTTCTCCCCCGCTTTCTCTCTCTCTCGCTCTCTATCTATCTCTTTCTCTCACATTCACTTGCTCTCTCTCCAGCTTGCTCTCACTCTCTCTGTCTCTCTCTCTCTCTCTGTCTCTCTCTCTCTCTCTGTCTCTTTCTCTCTCTCGTGCGCGCTCTGTTGAAACACTAATGAACTAAAGGCATCTGATCAGCATATGCTGCATCAGCACAGCAGGCAGAGTTTTGTTTTCTTGCCATATTTAATGATTTGTTTAACATTTACAGTTAATAATATTTTCTCGCTTTGTTTTTGCCCTCAGCTCTCTTCCTTGTTGATGTTTTGGCAGCTATACTGCAAAGAGGATGTTTAGCGTCTCACACACATGCACACACACACACACACACACCAGGGGTGGGCTCAGTTCGAATTAAAGTCAGTCAAAAATTTCTTTTATTTTCAGTGACTTCTCAATAAACTGAAAAGGAGAAAATATTCATTCCAAAAATGTTTCCTTTCCATTTTTTACAAATTCAAATCACTTCCTGCATTGACTGACTTCAATTCGAATTGACTCCAACCCTGACACACACACACACACACACACACACACACACACACACACACACACACACACACACACACACACACACACACACACACACACACACACACACACACACACACACACAGACACACACACTGTACTCGCTCCTCTCCACAGCCCAACCCACCATATTGCTGACTTCTCACTTCTCCCAAATGCAGCTGAGCTCAACAACAGCTTTGCTCTTTGGCTCTTTCCATTCCTGCCATTTGTGTTGCCCCTATCATTTCTGTGAAAATCCCTGTCTTTGCTGATAATAGTGTGTTGGGTGTTGAATTATTGAAGGCAGTCAAAGCTGTGTGAAGACCCCCAGAGCTCCCTGAAAAGATGATGTGTCTGTACTCTGTACTAACAAGGCAAAGCCTTTGTCTCCCTGTTCTGCTAGACTGGGAGAGAGTGAGTGAGAGAGAGAGAGAGAGAGAGAGCACGGCAAGGTTCTGCTGACATATGCAATCTGTCACTGAAACTCTCAAACACAAACCTGTACACCGACCTGGAGCGTTTGTTCCCTGTATTCTGAGTAGTCAGGACTCTCTCTTTCTTTCTTTATTTCATTCTCTCTCTCAATTCATTTCAATTCAATTTAAGGGCTTTATTGGCATGGGAAACATACTGTATTTTAACATTGCCAAAGCAAGTGAAGTAGATAATAAACAAGAAAAATCCAAGTTTATCTAACTCTTTTATCTAACTCTAAATCTATCTTTTTGTAAAAACATGCTGAAAAATCCAGGAGCTCATGTGCTCATGACCTCTCTTTCTCTCTCTCTCTCTCTCTCTCTCTCTCTCTCTCTCTCTCTCTCTCTCTCTCTCTCTCTCTATCTCTCTCTCTCACACACACACTCTCTCTTGCTGTCGCTCTATTGCTCCCACTGTCGCTGTCTCTCACTGTCGCTGTCTCTCACTCTCGCTGTCTCTCTCACTCTCACTGTCTCGCTCTCTCACTCTTTCTGGTTTGCTGAGTGTTTCTGATGCACACAGCAGTTTGCAAGAGGCCTCACTTTCTGTTCACACACAGTCAGGGTTGGAGTGAAAGTATGGGTGAGGAAAGAACAGAGCAATACACGAATACATTCCGCTCTGTCTCTATCGCTAACGGTACGTTTCGACCAGAAGTGGTGCCTCCGCTTGACAACTCTTCACTGCAAAAGGTTGTCCGCTTCGTGGGCGTGGGCGTATGCGGGAACCTATAGAGAGTAAGTAAGTAAGTAAATACATTTTGAAAAAAAACAAAAAACGATGTATTATTAGCTAGCTAGCTAGTTAGCTACAGCAGGCCACTGTGTGTAGGCTAATGAGCTGCTTATTAGCTATCTAGCTAGCCAACTTTACATATTATAGCTAAGTGAAATATCATCAGCTAGTTAACTTCATATTAGCTTAGCTTGCTATCTTGATGTAAGCCTATTTATCATTGTAAATTAAAAACTCATGCCCCAAATGAATTTATAGATAACAGCAATGGAAGAGGGTGAAAGGATTTTCTGCTCCACTTAGTCAGTGCTGTCTAATTGTAATAAAATGAAGCCTGTTTCTTTGTGATGTCTGTCCTCAGATATGGAGAGCTGCAAAAGCCTGTCTATAGATGAAGAGGTCCCAGTGAATGTCCCAGGAGACTGCTGGCATATCCTTGTATGCCATGAGTTGTATGTGTACTTATGTTAGTAAATGTTTTATACAACATTACAGTTAAAAGTCACACATAATGTAGGCTACAAATGTATTACAACTGTAGCAGGCCAATCCTTCTCCTAGAGGTATGCTGGGTGTGCAGGCTTCTGTTCCAGCTCAGCACTAACACTCCTGATTCAACTTGTAAAACCTAATGAGTTTATAATAATGTGTATTATTTCTGTGCTGGAATAGAAGTTTTCTCACTCAGTAGATCAGGAAGTGGAACAAGGTTGGCCACCTCTGGTAGGGACTGTCGTGACGTGGCTATCATTGAAGTGACGACTGTTATTTTATTAAATCAATTAACTATGTTTAATTATTAGACATGACTAAATTAATCATGTAACAATTAACTCATTAGCAATCTTGGGGCACCACGGGAAAAGTTAGTTTAATGAGTTAGCGTTTCCCGAATTAACTCAAGAATATATCAAAATATATCTTTGTCATACCAGTCATCCATTAATTATTATTACCTCATATCAGTTTCATTCTGAAAGTCGTTGACTTCATAAATCTGCAGGAACCCTAGTCTAAATGATGATTCAGCGATACACAAATTGGCTTAATTATTTATTTACTAACTAACTAAAGAATCACACAGAAATACATAAACACACACAGTATAGGTTGAATTGATTACTAACATAATGCAATGAAAAGTCTCTAGTGGAATAACCCGATATGATGGCTTGTTACACAATGAAAGGGGGGGGGGAGAAAGAGCAGGAGAGACAGAGAGTGGGCTTATTGTACATACATGTGGAAAATACGCTCATCGTAAATACGGATATTTAGCATCCTAACAACCACTCATTCGGATGGATTTAGAAATGCAACACATATTTACACTTGTATGTCTTTGTCGTCTCTCTGTTGAAATCGCCCGGTCCGTCTATGGGGAGTCAGTTCGACAGAAGTCTCTGATTTGTCCACCAGAGGTCACAATATCCTTACAAGTTGTAGTAGTAGGCTTCTTTGTCTCGGAGTGTTCACTAGACAAGATCCTTCAGAGGTGGTCTTTGGTCGAGTTTACCAGACTAAAGTACTTAAACAGCTGCAGACTGAATGTTCTTGTGTAATCTAGAGAGTTTCTATCCATTTCGTGACATTCAGCTCATGCTGTCGGTCACGCTGGTCTGTATTGAAATTGCAACCATTTCAGCGTATTCAGCTCGCGCTGCACGTATACTGGTCTAATGTGTTAATTATTCAGCGAGTCCTTTTATGCACTCGCCTTGGAGGGCGGTTCCATCACATTGCCACAATGTCTGTGCTCACGTTGGCGTGGTTACTGACTTGGCAAAAGTTTATATGAAAAACAATTATCTCATTTAGAAGGCTAAAATCACATTTCATCTTCTCACAAATAGTTTCAAATTTAATCATATAAATTACAACATTTAGATGTAAATCTGATAACTGGGACATATACATTTGTAGAGTTACCGTTATCTTGTTATACCATCCTTAACGACATCACAAAACAATACACTTTTGACATGATTATTGTTTGGATCTCCACAAACCATTTCCCACATTTTTTATGTTACAAATATTGTTTCATTATCCACTTTTGGATATTGGAGTTTTGGCGGCAGATTCTCTCTCTACACACATCATATTCCTTTGTTCAGTACTGCCGGGCTAGAGAGAGAAAGTTTACGACTGGTCGTTACAGTTATAAAACTGGCCCACTTCCCCCCTTCCTCTCTGGTGGGAGAGAGGGGGGTGTCTCTCTTTTATCCTCACCCTGGAAGGAAAGTCATGACAGGACTTTTTTGTTCACCTAGAAATTATGCTTTAGTAATAGTAGTTTACTTACTAATGTCTAACATTTACAAACAAGTTAGATTATTTGTACATTCTGAAATTATATTTTGATTAATTTAATGTTGATTAATTGAAGTGAAGTTTTAAAACTTGTTTTAATTGTTAACTTAAAAACAATATTCAAGAAGAACTCGTGTCAATGTTCATTCATCACAGATCGCAATTTTGCAATAAAAAGGTGTGAAGGGGATCTGTCTCAAATTTGCTGTGTTACTTTGTTGCTTTCTCAAACTAACATTACCTTTTTGTCCAGATGTGAGCTCTCCAATCGGTTTTATTTGATTGTCACTCTGTCTCAGGATATCAGCCATGTGAACCCATTTTGCAGCTTATCATAATGGCATGCATCACCAATGCAGCCATAGGCCTACAATATGATGGCATAACTGGCCTAATGAACATGTGCAATCAATGTGCCCTTGTCATTGTACATCTGAAGCAGAGAAAAGCTAAACTCACACATCAATTGTATATTGTTGAGCTAGCTATATGTTCTCAATTTAAAAATTATACCAGTAGATAATGTATATGAGGCTAACCATAAGCCAGATTTTCTACATTATTTTTCTGACATGAAATTGTTTAGTGCAAATGCAACCCTAGGTACAGTACTGTACATGAAAATAAGGAGCTGACAATTTGTAGGGTAATTAAAATGTCAAAAAGGAAAATAAGGGGGCATGGGGAGCGTTGTAATTATACCTTGTTTATTTGCTGAGAATGATTTTAGAATACACAGACAAAATCAGAAGGTCAATGGCATGGAGGAGGATTGTAGAGATGTTGTTGTTGATGGTGGTTAAAGAGAGATTTGCACAACAATGTTTGCAATTCAAAGCCACAATTTCCTTTACCCAAAGTACCCAGTCATGTGTATGTCGTCCTATGTATTTTACAGGAAGTGAGCTTTCATCATCAATGTCATGACACAAGTATAATGAAAGAGCCATTAACTATAATATATGAACATTTTATTGTTATGATACTATAATCGAATTGGTAGCATATTACATGGGAAATGCATGCTAAGTGAATCATTAGCACTGTTATGTGTGTTACTGGTACTTTCTGGGCAAATTTGACTATTTAATTTACTCAACACATTCACAAATGCTGGGTTTGATCACAGTTTTGAGGTTTAGGTTGATCGAGGTTCATAACTAACTAGCAGCACAAGCAAACTTTGTTGTGCAAATCTCTCTTCACCCACCATCAACACCAACAGTCTCTGCAATCTTCTTGACCTTATGATTTTGTCTCTGTATTCTACACGCTTGTGTGATCTAGAACCTAAAAGGGTTCTTCGGCTGTCCCCATAGGAGAACCCTTTGAAGAACCCTTTTTGGTCCCAGGTAGAACACATTTGGTTCCAAGTAGAACCATTTTAGGTTTCAAATATAACTCTTTCCACAGCAAGTTCTACATGGAACCAGAAAGGATTTTACCTGGAATCGAAAACAGTTATCCTATGGGGACAGCCAAAGAACCCTTTTGGAACCCTTTTTTCTAAGAGTGTAGCGAAGCGAAATCATACAGAATTGGAAAACCAGACACAGCGATGATTGGCTTTCCTCCATCTCTTTTGGTTGTGCATGCCCGGAACTAATGACACGCAGAACTATGTTTCATGAACGGAAGATTTTCACGCAAACGTCTGCTCCCACCTGATTGGTTAATTGCAGCGGTGGCCGTGTTCAATTTGCATAAAGTAGAGCAGAGCTGAACTTTTTATATCGCTCCGCTAGCAGGGTTTGCGCCCCTCACCTTCCCACAATCCCCTGTGCATTGCTCCTTGTGCTCCCGTTGAAAATGAATGGGGGCGGAGCTTTGTCTGGCGAATTTGGAAGTGGTGGAAACCCTACATAACACTCAACAAGTGCTCACCCTTGTTTTTTGTCCTCCTTTTCTCTCTCTCTCTCTTTCTCTCTCTCTCTCTCTCTCTCTCTCTCTATATATATATATATATATATCGCTCTCTCTCTCTCGCTCTCTCTCCCTCTGTCTCTCTCTCCCTCTGTCTCTCTCTCTGTTTCTCTCTCTTTCTGTTACAGGATGGGCACAGTGGATCCCAGTGTGTCTCCCAGCCTACCACCCCTGGTGCCATGCCTGTCCCCTCTCCCCTGTCCCCCAGCCCAGCCAGCCTGTCCTCCTACCATGGGGATGACAGTGACAGCATTAGCAGCCCCGTCTGGCCAAAGACTCCCTCCAGCCCTGTATGACACGCCTCCTTACAATTTAACCAATATCTTCCAATGTTTTATTTCTTGTTGTTTTTTTCCAGTACGATGACTAATTTCAGTAGTTGTGTAAGTTTGCAAGGTTGGAGCTAATTCCATATCTCTCTCCATCTCTTCCGACTCAGAAGCTCAACTCGTCCACCATGACTAACGAGCGAATCACGCGCCTGTATGATATGGGTGGGGAGCCGGAGAGGCGTGGCTGGGTGGACCGGTACCTGTCCTTCATGGAGGAGAGGGGTACACCTGTCCTCCACCTTCCCGCCGTGGGCAAGAAGCCCCTGGACCTCTGCAGACTCTACATGGCTGTCAGGGAGATAGGGGGCCTAGCCATGGTGAGAGACAACCACTGAGTTCATTTCATTATGTCTTACAGGACTGAAATATACTGATTTATGTCTTACAGGACTGAAATATCAGTGCTTTTCTCATGTATTGCTGGACTGAAATACCGTAGCGCTATACACTATCGATGTGGTTTATTAGACTTGTCAATATCACTTATTTGGTAGTAGCTTTGAAGTGGGGAAAAGCAAATGTTTAGTAGTTCCAAGCCAGGATACATACAGTGGACTAACATGCCATTGTATTAATGCTTTCCTGTCTCCCTTCCCATCCTTCCTCTCCTCCATACATCCTCTCCCCTCCCCTCAAAGGTGAACAAGAACAAGAAGTGGCGTGAGCTGTCCACCAATCTGAGTGTTGGTACCTCCAGTAGCTCAGCCAGCTGTCTGAAGAAGCAGTACATCCAGTACCTGTTTGCCTATGAGTGTAAGGTGGAGCGAGGAGAGGACCAGCCGGCCGACAGCAACACTGGGACTGGGGGGGACAACAGGAAGCAGGCCAAGGCGCAGCCGCCCTCTCCTGGTAAAGACCGACACTGACACTGATGATGATGATGATTGTGATGATGATGGTGGCGATGATAGTAATGATTTTACATTGTATCAGGTGAAACTGTACTGTATGCTGACTTCAATGCACCAGCAAGATAGTCTTACTAGATGGGAGAACGTGTGCCGTTTCTCGGACTGGTATGGTGTCTTGGAATAGCATTTTGAACAACATTAAAAACAAGCAAGTTACAACACCTCTAAGCAGAGATATGGCTTGATGTGATTACCGTGTTAAAAATGTTAAGTCATGTAATTCTGGGTTATGCTGCTATGCTATTTATAAGACAAAGTTTGTGATTTGCATGTTGTCCCTGACACTGTGTTTCTAAGCACAATTACGGTGCCCAGCTAAGGAGAGAGAGCTGGAGCGTGAAGGTCACATCTCTAATTCAGAGTGGTGATGAGAAGAGTGACCTACCCTGCTTTTTAAATAGAACACCAACACCTCAGCTGCCTGAGTCACACCAGATTGCTTTTACTAAAGGGCTGGAGAGGAGTACCTACCTTCAGCACACACACACACACACACACACACACACACACACACACACACACACACACACACACACACACACACACACACACACACACACACACACACACACACCTGCATCCCAGCCTCTTAGACTCTTGATGGAGACATAACCTTCTGATATGAATATTTACCTTCATTTTGAGCCAGGTCAGTGCATCTATTTACTGGAACATACACTAAAATAGAATATACTGTAAGCTGAAACAGAATTAAATATGTGCACATTTAAGAACCAGAGCAGTCGTTATTACCTCCACTTACAGTAGATGACATTGTGCTGTGTGATTGATTGAAGAGGAGAGAGAAACATGTCCGCACTGTGCTCTTAACACAGGAAAGACCTCATGTTGGCCCGATCTGTCTATCTGTCTATCTATCTCTAACACCTACTAACTATCCCGCTATCTATCCAGCCATCCATCCTGCTCCCAGGTGCCTGCCTGGCTGCCTGCTTCACTGACCATGTCTGTGTATAGCTGACAGCTAGGTGATGATGTCACAGAGTAGAGAAAGCTGTTGAGCAGCAAAGAGGAGTTGTTGGGAGGGAGGAGTCAGAGGAGGGGAGGGGGATCCCCCTGAGATTGATTCATGAGGATGGAATAATGAATATTAACAACGCTGACCTCCAGTCAACCTCTATTCACTCTCACACACACCTGTGAGCCAGCGCTTTCTGTCTTATGTCATCAACCTTTCCACTCACACACCTGTGAGCCAGCGCTTTCTGTCTTATGTCATCAACCTTTCCACTCACACACCTGTGAGCCAGCGCTTTCTGTCTTGTCATCAACCTTTCCACTCACACACCTGTGAGCCAGCGCTTTCTGTCTTATGTCATCAACCTTTCCACTCACACACCTGTGAGCCAGCGCTTTCTGTCTTATGTCATCAACCTTTCCACTCACACACCTGTGAGCCAGCGCTTTCTGTCTTATGTCATCAACCTTTCCACTCACACACCTGTGAGCCAGCGCTTTCTGTCTTATGTCATCAACCTTTCCACTCACACACCTGTGAGCCAGCGCTTTCTGTCTTATGTCATAAACCTTTCCACTCACACACCTGTGAGCCAGCGCTTTCTGTCTTATGTCATCAACCTTTCCACTCACACACCTGTGAGCCAGCGCTTTCTGTCTTATGTCATCAACCTTTACACTCACACACCTGTGAGCCAGCGCTTTCTGTCTTATGTCATCAACCTTTCCACTCACACACCTGTGAGCCAGCGCTTTCTGTCTTATGTCATCAACCTTTCCACTCACACACCTGTGAGCCAGCGCTTTCTGTCTTATGTCATCAACCTTTACACTCACACACCTGTGAGCCAGCGCTTTCTGTCTTATGTCATCAACCTTTCCACTCACACACCTGTGAGCCAGCGCTTTCTGTCTTGTCATCAACCTTTCCACTCACACACCTGTGAGCCAGCGCTTTCTGTCTTATGTCATCAACCTTTACACTCACACACCTGTGAGCCAGCGCTTTCTGTCTTGTCATCAACCTTTCCACTCACACACCTGTGAGCCAGCGCTTTCTGTCTTATGTCATCAACCTTTCCACTCACACACCTGTGAGCCAGCGCTTTCTGTCTTATGTCATCAACCTTTCCACTCACACACCTGTGAGCCAGCGCTTTCTGTCTTATGTCATCAACCTTTCCACTCACACACCTGTGAGCCAGCGCTTTCTGTCTTATGTCATCAACCTTTCCACTCACACACCTGTGAGCCAGCGCTTTCTGTCTTATGTCATCAACCTTTCCACTCACACACCTGTGAGCCAGCGCTTTCTGTCTTATGTCATCAACCTTTCCACTCACACACCTGTGAGCCAGCGCTTTCTGTCTTGTCATCAACCTTTACACTCACACACCTGTGAGCCAGCGCTTTCTGTCTTGTCATCAACCTTTCCACTCACACACCTGTGAGCCAGCGCTTTCTGTCTTATGTCATCAACCTTTCCACTCACACACCTGTGAGCCAGCGCTTTCTGTCTTATGTCATCAACCTTTACACTCACACACCTGTGAGCCAGCGCTTTCTGTCTTATGTCATCAACCTTTCCACTCACACACCTGTGAGCCAGCGCTTTCTGTCTTATGTCATCAACCTTTACACTCACACACCTGTGAGCCAGCGCTTTCTGTCTTGTCATCAACCTTTACACTCACACACCTGTGAGCCAGCGCTTTCTGTCTTGTCATCAACCTTTCCACTCACACACCTGTGAGCCAGCGCTTTCTGTCTTATGTCATCAACCTTTCCACTCACACACCTGTGAGCCAGCGCTTTCTGTCTTGTCATCAACCTTTCCACTCACACACCTGTGAGCCAGCGCTTTCTGTCTTATGTCATCAACCTTTACACTCACACACCTGTGAGCCAGCGCTTTCTGTCTTGTCATCAACCTTTCCACTCACACACCTGTGAGCCAGCGCTTTCTGTCTTATGTCATCAACCTTTCCACTCACACACCTGTGAGCCAGCGCTTTCTGTCTTATGTCATCAACCTTTCCACTCACACACCTGTGAGCCAGCGCTTTCTGTCTTATGTCATCAACCTTTACACTCACACACCTGTGAGCCAGCGCTTTCTGTCTTGTCATCAACCTTTCCACTCACACACCTGTGAGCCAGCGCTTTCTGTCTTGTCATCAACCTTTCCACTCACACACCTGTGAGCCAGCGCTTTCTGTCTTATGTCATCAACCTTTACACTCACACACCTGTGAGCCAGCGCTTTCTGTCTTGTCATCAACCTTTCCACTCACACACCTGTGAGCCAGCGCTTTTTGTCTTATGTCATCAACCTTTCCACTCACACACCTGTGAGCCAGCGCTTTCTGTCTTATGTCATCAACCTTTCCACTCACACACCTGTGAGCCAGCGCTTTCTGTCTTGTCATCAACCTTTCCACTCACACACCTGTGAGCCAGCGCTTTCTGTCTTATGTCATCAACCTTTCCACTCACACACCTGTGAGCCAGCGCTTTCTGTCTTATGTCATCAACCTTTACACTCACACACCTGTGAGCCAGCGCTTTCTGTCTTGTCATCAACCTTTCCACTCACACACCTGTGAGCCAGCGCTTTCTGTCTTATGTCATCAACCTTTCCACTCACACACCTGTGAGCCAGCGCTTTCTGTCTTATGTCATCAACCTTTCCACTCACACACCTGTGAGCCAGCGCTTTCTGTCTTATGTCATCAACCTTTCCACTCACACACCTGTGAGCCAGCGCTTTCTGTCTTGTCATCAACCTTTCCACTCACACACACCTCTCTCTCTTCCTCTCGCTCCCTCATTTCTCTCTCTCTCTGAACGTAGAATAAAGGGCACTTGGGTTCACGCTGTGTAAATGTCCCCTCCCTCCCTCCTAGTGTTGCCTGCCTGTCTACCTGTCTTTCTGCCTGCCTCCTTCCCAGTGTTGTCTGTCTGCCTGCCTGTATGCCTATCTGTATCCCTGTCTGTCTGTCTGCCTGCCTGTCTGCCTTACTTTCTGTCTGCCTCCCTCCCAGTGTTGTCTGTCTGCTTGCCTGTCTGTTTATATGCTTGTCTGTCTGTATGTCTGTATGCCTGTATGCCTGTTTCAAATCAAATCAAATGTATTTATAAAGCCATTTTTACATCGGCAGATGTCACAAAGTGAAACCCAGCCTAAAACTCCAAACAGCATGTCTGTCTGCCTGCCTATTTGTAGGTCTGCCTGCCTGCCTATTTGTCTGCCTGTCTGCCTGCGGCATCTGAGGGATAGGAATGCTCTTAACCTCCAGTAACCACTGGATCCATTGTTTACTTTCTGAGTTGCTTGGCTATGGAGCAGAGGAGATATCCTGGAGAGAGGAGAATCCCAAAGACCACCCCATGCCCTCTCCTTTTCTCCCCCTCTGTCCCTCACTCCCTCTCTCCCAGCCCCACTGAAAGCATCAGTCTCTCTCCCTCTCTTTCTCTCTCTCTCCCTCTCTCTCTCTGGGAGGCAGGTAGCCTATAGGTTAAGAGCGCTGGACCAGTAACCGAAGGTTCAAATCCGTGACCCGGCAAAGTTGAAAAATCTGCAGTTCTGCCCTTGAGCAAAGAAGTTAACCCCCGACAACAACTGCTCCCATCCCTCAGATGCAGCAGGCAGACAAATAGGCAGGCAGGCAGAAAAATAGGCGGACAGACAGACAAATAGGCAGGCAGGCAGGCAGGCAGGCAGACAGACAAATAGGCAGGCAGATAGACATGCTGTTTGGAGTTTTAGGCTGGGTTTCTGTATAGCACTATGTGACATCTGCTGATGTAAAAATGGCTTTATAAATACATTTGATTTGATATGAAACAGGCATACAGACATGATGACGTGGATTAAGGCAGCCCCCCAGACCTCTCTGAGTCAGAGGGGTTGGGTTGAATGCAGAAGACACATTTTGGTTGAATGCAGTCAGTTGTGCAACTGACTAGGTATCCCCTTTCCCTCCCTCCCTCCCTCCCTCCCTCCCTCCCTCCCTCCCTCTACCCTCTAACTGTTGTGGCGGCAGGGGGTATTGTTGAATAATTCAGAAGTAGTATGAATTTTTTAAGCCATTCTTTATTCCTGTTAGAGGCGTGCGGTGCAGAGAAAGGCCATGAAGGCTGTTTCAGAGGAGCTGTTACACTAAACGCTCATTCACATATCCAGCATCTCTTATCTTCTAAAACTAGCCATCATGTTTTCCTTCATTCCTACTTCATACATGCCTTTTTCCTCTTTCGCTTTGTATGGTCTTCATGTGTAATGCTGCGTGGCATTACATAGTTTCCTGTGTTGTTACAGACCTTCAATAATTTAATATTCCTATGCGCTGAAAAATTCATAGCCATGGCATCATATGCATCATATGGTATGATACTAGCTTCATATCATTCTAGCTACCTTACCCCTGAGTGAAGTGTAGCATGGCCGGGTCTCTGGTACAGTAGTCTGTTACTCTCTCTGATATACTATAGGGAGTGCACAATACAGTATAGCACAGTACAGCCTGCATGTGGGTGAGCCTCACCCTTACAGACACCCTCCCCCTTCGTGTTTTAACTACAGTTGTGCCCTCAGGCATAACCTCCACATGAACCCCTCACTGAGTTCACCCTGCCAAAAATGGAAAACGATCTTCAAAAAGCTGCAAAATAAAACTCTCCACAGCGACTGCGGCAAGTTTGGCGCTCTCCAATAAGCTATTCCCACAGAGAGGCCTTCTCTTCCTCCTGTTTCCCTCTCTTCCTCCTCCTCCCCCCCTTCTTCTTCTCTTCCTCCTCTTCTCCCGCTCCTTCTTAGCAGTCCCTGCATTCCCCCTCTACTCTCGGCAGGCAGGTGCTGAGGCTCGTGTTAACGTGTGGTGGTTAGTGAGCAGGGTTGGGGTGTATTGGATTACATGTGATAAAGTAAGGGATTACAAAAAATGGTAACTGTAATCTGTTACGTTACCAGCAAAAATATTGTAATCAGATGACAGACACTTTTGAAAAACTATATGATTACTTCAAGGATTACTTTTAAATTTGTAAAGGATGTTTGTGAAAAAAAATCTTTGACACTTCTCTGTTTTCTTAATAACATTCAAATCAGTATTGAAAAAAGGCGCAAGTGTAAGTTTGTACCACCTAGGCATTTCTGACCACAAGTCAGAGACCACTATGATGACACACCAAATGTGTTTGATGGATCGCGGGAAAAGAGCAGGAATAGGCTTTTATATGCTACAGTCTTCCAATGGTGAGACTGCTGTCGGCATCAAAAGATTATCCAACTTGAATAAACGCTTGGAGGCAAGGCTGAGAGCAGTGGGGTAGTTTACGGTGATACGGATATCACTTATTATTAATATCTACATAGCACATTGATGTGAATCACACTGCTGCTCTCTCATTTAGCTATTTGCACCTTACGGATTATGGTTGTTGTGGATGGCTGTTCACAACTCTAAATGTGTATTTGAACCCAATAATGGTTGAATTCAAGAAGTTTAAGCTGCCTATCAATCATTGTTTTTGAAACCAACGGACAGCCAGTGAAAAATGCACTCTTGCAACAGCTGCATAATGCGGATCCCACCCTATGGAATAAAAGTGGGACTAATTCATGCTGATAAATAATAATACTCCATAGACCTAATGGACACATGCTCAAACTTGCTCACTTTTGATAGACTTAAAGGGGCAATCTGTAGTTGGTACATACATTTTTGGACTTATAAATTATAGATATTAATGTAAAGATATAATTTTATCGTAGTATTATATGCAGTAGAAAGCGATGGGTTAGAAGAAGCCTACACAACCAAACCATAAAGTAAAATTGAACATCCATATCTGGCCAGCTATGTACTGTAAACTTTAACATTGATTTATCCTGCAATAGATGTCGTTCAATTGGTAACATAGATTTGTGTCTTCTTCTAATGCCTCTTAAGGGGAAAGTAATCTAAAAGTAACTGAATGTAATCAAATTATGTTACTCAGTTTGGGTAAGCCAAAAGTTATGTTACTGATTACAATTTTGGACAGGTAACTAGCAACTGTAATGGAATACATTTAGAAAGTAACCTACCCAACCCTGTTAGTGAGATAGGCCCCAGCGGGCCTTCTGATAGGCTAAAAGATTTGGGGCCTCACATACAGTGCCTTCGGAAAGTATTCAGACCGCCTGACTTTTTCCACATTTTGTTACGTTTTAAATCCTCAGCAATCTACACACAACACTCCATAATGACAAAGCAAAAACAGAAAAACCTTATTTACACCCTTTGCTATGAGACTCGAAATTGAGCTCAGGGGAATCCTGTTTCCGTTGATCATCCTTTTTTTTGTAACCAATTGATAGTTACAGTCTTGTCCCATCGCTGCAACTCCCCCATGGACTCGCGAGAGGTGAAGTTCGAGACGTCATGCGTCCTCCGAAACACGACCCTGCCAAACCGCACTGCTTCTTGGCACACTGCTCACTGAACCCAGCCACACCAATATGTTGGAGGAAACACCGTCCAGCTGGCAACCGATGTCAGGTTGCAGGAGCCCAGCCCGCTACAGGGACTTGCCAAAGCGCAATGGGACAAGGAAATCCTGGCTGGCCAAACACTGGGACAATTGTGCGCCGCATAGGTCTCCCGGTCACGGCCGGCTGTGACACAGCCTGGGATTGAACCCGGGTCTGTAGTGAGGCCTTAGACCGCTGCGCCTCCATTGATCATCCTTGAGATGTTTCTACAACTTGAGGTCCAGCTGTGGTAAATTATATTGATTGGACATGATTTGGAAAGGCATACACCTGTCTATATAAGGTCCCACAGTTGACAGAGCATGTCAGAGCAAAAACAAAGCCATGAGGTCGAAGGATTGTGTTGAGGCACAGATCTGGGGAAAGGTACCAAGAAGCATTGAAGGTCCCCAAGAACACAGTGGCCTCCATCATTCTTAAATGGAAGAAGTTTGAAATCACCAATATTCTTCCTAGAGCTGGCCGCCTGGCCAAACTGAGCTATCGAGGGAGAAGGGCCTTGGTCAGGGAGGTGACCAAGAACCCGATGGTCACTCTGACAGAGCTCTAGAGTTCCTCTGTGGAGATGGGAGAACCTTCCTGAAGGACAACCATCTCTGTAGCACTCCACCAATCAGACCTTTATGTTAGAGTGGCCAGACAGAAGACACTCCTCAGTAAAAGGCACATGACAGCCCGCTTGGAATTTGTCAAAAGGCACTTAAAGACTCTCAGACCAGGAAAACAAGATTCTCTGGTCTCATGAAACTAAGATTGAACTCTTTGGCCTGAATGCCAAGCGTCACGTCTGGAGGAAACCTGGCACCATCCCTACGGTGAAGCATGTTGGTGGCAGCATCATACTGTGGGGGTGTTTTTCAGCGGCAGGGACTGGGAGACTAGTCAGGATCGAGGGAAAGATGAACACAGCAAAGTACAGAGAGATCCGGAGTGGCTTCGGGACAAGCCAGGAGTGGCTTCGGGACAAGTTTCTGAATGTTCTTGACTGGCCCAGCTATAGCCCAGACTAGAACATCTCTGGAGAGACCTGAAAATAGCTGTGCAGCAACGCTCCCCATCCAACCTAACAGAGCTTGAGAGGATCTGCACAGAGGAATGGGAGAAACTCCCCAAGTACAGGTGTGCCAAGCTTGTAGCGTCATACCCAAGAAGACTCGAGGCTGTAATTGCTGCCAAATGTGCTTCAACAAAGTACTGAGTAAAGGGTCTGAATTCTTATGTAAATGCGATATTTCTATTTTGTATTTTTTATAAATTAGCAAACATTTCTAAAAACCTGTTTTTGCTTTGCCATTATGGGGTTTTGTGTGTAGACTGACGGGGGGAAAAACAATTTAATACATTTTAGAATAAGGCTGTAACCAAACAAAATGTGGAAAAAGTCAAGGTGTCTGAATACTTTCCGAAGGCATTGTATGTCACCCCTGTCCTTGGCCATGGTGGTGGCATGGTTGTTACATTTACATAAGGGAAATGCTGGAAACAGGGAATTTCAGGGTCATATGAAATTACTAAGAGGTTTTGGCCTGGGAACCCCCTCTCAACCCCCTAACCCCCGCTCCTCAGCTCCCCCCACGCTAAATCTGCCTGGTCGCTATACACTAAATAAGACATTTCCTATTCATTTATAACCAACTGTGTATTCTATCTCTCTCTCAAATTTTCTCTCTTTCCATGTATCTCTCTCTCCTCTCTCCATTTCTCTCTCTCAATTTCTCTCTCTCTCAAATTTGTCTTACAGGCTGCTACACATGAGCACAGTGGTGCATGACAACTGAGGGTTGAATGTTTATTTACTGTAGGGTTTTAACCCAATAAAGGTAATTTAAAAATGTTCCCCCTCTCTGCTTCCCCCGCTATCTCTCTCTTTCTCTCCCTTTATCTTTTGTGCTTTTTAACAGCTAACTCAGGGTCCCTCCAGGGCCCCCAGACCCCACAGTCATCAGGCAGCAGCTCCATGGCAGAGATGTCAGGTGACCTGAAGCCTCCCACCCCAGCCACCACCCCCCAGGGACAGGGACAGGTCACCCCCATCCCAGCCAGCAGGTATACCATGATCCCCTCTCATTCAAGCACTCTCACTGCTGAGAGTGTATGTGACTGTGTTTGTATGTATACATAACATATATATCCTCTTTACCTCAGTATCACTGTACGTACAGTGCCTTCAGAAAGTATTCAGACCCCTTGACTTTTTCCATATTTTGTTAGGTTACAGCTTTATTTTGAAAATAATTACATAGTTTTTTTCCTCATCAATCTACACACAATACTCCATAATGATAAGCAAAAACAGGTTTTTCAAAAGTTTTGCTAATTTATGAAAAAAAAACGGAAATATCACATTTACATAAGTATTCAGACCCTTTACTCAGTACTTTGTTAAAGCACCTTTGTCAGCGATTAAAGCCTTGAGTCTTCTTGGGTATGACGCTATAAGCTTGGCACACCTGTATTTGGCGAGTTTCTCCCATTCTTCTCAGCAGATCTTCTCAAGCTCTGTCATTTTGGATGGGGAGGGTGACCGCACAGCTATTTTCAGGTCTTCCAAGAGATGTTCGATCAGGTTCAAGTCGAGGCTCTGGCTGGGCCACTCAAGGACATTCAGAGACTTGTCCTGAAGCCACTCCTGCGTTGTCTTGGCTGTGTGCTTAGGGTTGTCCTGTTGGAAGGTGAAGTCTGAGGTCCTGAGCGCTCTGGAGCAGGTTTTTATCAAGGATCTCTCTGTTCTTTGCTCCATTCATCTTTGCATCGATCCTGAGTAGTTTCCTAGTCCCTGCCGCTGAAAAACATCCCCACAGTATGATGCTGCCACCACTATGCTTCATCGTAGGGATGGTGCCAGGTTTCCTCCAGACGTGACGCTTGGCATTCAGGCCAAAGAGTTCAATCTTGGTTTCATCAGACCAGAGAATCTTGCTTCTCATGGTCTGAGAGTCTTTAGGTGCCTTTTGGCAAACTCCAAGTATACCTTTTACTGTGGAGTGGCTTCCGTCTGGCCACTCTAACATAAAGGTCTGATTGGTGGAGTGCTGCAGAGATGGTAGTCCTTTTTGGAAGGTTCTCCCATCTCCACAGAGGAACTCTAGAGCTCTGTCAGAGTTACCATCGGGTTATTGGGTACAAGGCCCTTCTCCACCGGTTGCTCAGTTTGGCCGGGCGGCCAGCTCTAGGAAGAGTCTTGGTGGTTCCACACTTCTTCCATTTAAGAATGTGTTCTTGGGGAACTTCAATGCTGTAGAAATGTTTTGGTACCCTTCCCAGATCTGTGCCTCGACACAATCCTGTCTCGGAGCTCTACGGACAATTCCTTTGACCTCATGGCTTGGTTTTTGCTCTGATATGCACTGTCAACTGTGGGACCATATTTAGACAGTTGTGTGCCTTTCCAAATCATGTCCAATCAATTTAATTTACCACAGGTGGACTCCAAGTTGTAGAAACATCTCAAGGATGATCAATGGAAACAGGATGCACCTGAGCACAATTTCGAGTCTCATAACAAAGGGTCTGAATACTTATGTAAATAAGGTATTTATGTTTTTTATGTTTAATAAATGTTCACTTTTTTTTTTTTTTTAACTGTTTTTGCTTTGTCATTATGGGGTATTGTGTGCAGATTGCTGAGGAGTTTTTGTTATTTAATCAATTTTAGAATAAAGCTGTAACGTAACAATGTGGAAAAAGTCAATGGGTCTGAATACTTTCCGAAGCACTGTATATTAAAGTGTCTAGATCAGGTGTGTCAAACATACGGCCCACGGGCCGGATCTGGGCAACGAGGGTGTCCAATCTGGCCCGCAGGTGGTTTGAGTAAAAAAAAAATATAGAGAATTATGTGAACTGTGGGGGAAACAAACTCAATATTCTATAAATTGATTAAAACCTAATGAAAACTGTGTAGAAATGATAAAGGACCTTTATTCATACAGTTTCTTGACCATGTCCAGCTCGCTAATAATCACCCAAACTAAATTCCAAGAACAATGGACTATTTTAAGCAAATTTTGACAACAAGGAAATATAGCACCTTTTCAATGTGGCCCTACGGACCTCGTTGAAGACCGAATGCGCCCCCCGGGGAAAAATGAATGTGACAGCCCTGGTCTAGATCCTCACCTTTTACCCCTCTCCCTCTATCTCTAGGAGCAGTGTTGTGAGTGTGCAGGACCCGTTCTCTGAGGTGAGCGACCCGGCCTTCCAGAAGCGTAACTCTCTCCCCCTGGGGGGCTCTGGGGGTGTGTACCAGCAAGGGGTCAACATGCCCCCTAACATGATGATGAGGATGCAGTACGAGAAGGACCCCTTCATTGGCATGAGAAAGGGTGAGTAGACCAGGAACCCAGGCACTGGCACAGACTTACCACCATACAGTACATAGCAATAAGCTGATGAGTTGTACAAACATGGCAAATGCAGAGCGTAGTCCTACTGCGACTTTCTCAGAACTTTTTAATAACATCACGCCAGACTAAATTGCATGTGACAACAATATATATATATTTTTTAAACATTCTTGTAATGTTTTACAGGAACTTACAACTAGAAGTCCAGCAGTGCGATGGGCACTTTGTGTCCTCTACTAGGGTTGTTAGTTGTCTGTCTGAGCACCGTGCCGGGCAGGCTGGCAGGCTGGCAGGCAGGCAGGCTGGCAGGCAGGCAGGCAGGCTGGCAGGCAGGCAGGCAGGCAGGCAGGCAGGCAGGCAGGCAGGCTGGCAGGCAGGCAGGCAGGCAGGCAGGCTGGCAGGCAGGCAGGCAGGCAGGCAGGCTGGCAGGCAGACAGGCAGGTTGGCTGGTGGTTTACAGAGTGGGACAGATACCTGTCTTTTACTGGTATGACTGGAACGTCAAAGTCAAAGGCACTTTGCATGTATTAGTCACACTGATGTCATTGTATGTCTCTCGTCCTAGCTTCATCTTTCCATTTTCCCTTTTTTACCTATGCTGTTTTTTTCCCGTCTTTTGGGCAACACCTGATTTGACCGACTGTTCATTTGGATTGGTTCACCTCTGAGAGCAGAGGATGATTGGAGTTTGGATGCTGGGTTCTGAGAAATGTTGTCTCTGAGTGAATAACATAGCTGGGTTTTCATCACAGGACATTGCAGGATCTCCTGATCATGCTGAAAGATATTATTATTAGTAGGAGACTAGTGCCACCTAGTGAATAAAGCATTACATCAACAACACTAGAAATATAAACTGTGTTTCCAGCATACTGTCCATTCATACTGTGTTCCTCTGGTCATTCTCCACAGTGGCAGGAGGGGAGCCCTACATGCCAGGCCAGATGTCCAGTGGTGGCATACAGGATATGTATGGCAGGTCTACATCAGGCATGGGCCAGCGCTCCCAGTACCCATATGGACCAGGCTACGACAGGAGGTAAGCAGTTTAGAAACCAATTCTGCATTGTTTACATGTATTCATGCAAACTAAAGGCTTGACTGTCTGTCTTCCAGACCAGACCATCTAATGGGGATGGAGGGGAGCATGGGCCCCCCCGGGAACCAGAGCAACATGGGACCTTCCAACAGCGAGGGCAGCATTTACTCTCCCAACAGATACCCCTCCCAGCAGAGGTGAGGAGCACCACCATCCACCATAATAGTGTTTGTGTTGAAACTTCCTTTCTGTTCATCAGCGACTAATTGATTTCCTCCTCTGCAGACACGAAGGCTACGCGCAGCAGTACCCTGGCATGTCATATGGAATGCACCCCTCAGGGATGTACCCTCAACAACAGGTGAGAGACTGACACACTAAGGAGCTCATTGAGCAGGCCTCGTGATGCAGGCACAGCAGAGTTTAGTTTAATGATTGGTTTAGTATTGAATGTTATTGGAATAAAATAATCACCTTGGAATCTTTTGCTTCTCCACATGGATACAAGCGCCCCATGGAGGGCATGTACGGGTCCCCAGGCAAGAGACATGAGGGGGAGATGTACGGGTCCCCAGGCAAGAGACATGAGGGGGAGATGTACGGGTCCCCAGGCAAGAGACATGAGGGGGAGATGTACGGCCCCCCAGCAAAGAGACATGAGGGGGAGATGTACGGCCCCCCAGCAAAGAGACATGAGGGGGAGATGTATGGCCCTCCAGCAAAGAGACATGAGGGGGAGATGTATGGCCCTCCAGCAAAGAGACATGAGGGGGAGATGTATGGCCCTCCAGCAAAGAGACATGAGGGGGAGATGTATGCCATGCAGTATAGGGGCCAGCAGCCTGACATGTACAACCACTACACCACTGGTTACTCTGGACCTGAGAGGA
The DNA here is from genome assembly GCF_901001165.1 of Salmo trutta. NCBI lineage: Eukaryota > Metazoa > Chordata > Actinopteri > Salmoniformes > Salmonidae > Salmo > Salmo trutta. The sequence continues at coordinate 26,189,182 of NC_042989.1, forward strand.
GGCCCATGCAGGGCCAGTTCCCCTACCCTTCCCCCTATAGCCGAGAGCGCATGCAGGCCTCTGGCCAGGGGCAGCACCCCCAGCACCCCCAGATGATGTCCGGGGGGCCACCCTCTAACAACGGAGTGGAAGGACCCCAGGGGCCCAACATGTGGCCCTCCAGGACAGACATGGGTTATCCCTACTCTAACAGACAGGGGGCACCCTCCCAGGTACCGCCGTACGGTCCTATGGGGAGAGGAGATGATTTGGAGGGCCGACCCATCCAGGATGGTCAGTGGCTTGGGCACGGAGGCCATCGCCAGTCATCCTACATGTCAGGTGGTATGACCCCCATGTCCTCCCGCCAGCCCCCCTCTGCATACCAGACCTCCCCCTCCATGGCCAACCACCTGCCCCGAGCCCCCAGCCCCGGATCCTTCCAGCGCTCCATGGAGGCACGCATGTCCCCCAACAAAGCTGTCTTTATGGGCTCCATGAAGATGCCAGGCAAACCAGGGATGCCCATGCCAGGGCAGGGTAATGGGCACCAAGGCCAAGTCGCACCTAACCTGCTGAGAGATCTCAACTACCCTCTAGGATCTGTAGAGGCCACCATGCCCGTTTTCAAGCCACGTCGCAAAATTACCTCAAAAGACACTGGTAAGAGATCTTTCTAATGTATTTCTAATGTCCTGTAAAGTCAAACTAGCACTGGGATTATGGTGATCATCTTGATATCTGTGACAGGTATTAATTACAAACCTTTCTCCTCTAACCCCTGTGTTCTCCACAGGAACCCCAGAGGCGTGGCGAGTGATGATGTCTCTGAAGTCAGGTCTGCTGGGTGAGAGTACGTGGGCCCTGGACACCATCAACATCCTGCTGTATGATGACAGATCTGTGGCCTCCTTCACTCTCACACAGGTAACTGGAGACACTCTGCACACTCTTCTCTTACTATCGTTCTTAACCATACCGGGATTGAGTCTTGATGTCACTCTGAAATTATTTACATTTAGTCATGCTTGACAGTTCTCCACCCCAACACAAAGCAACACATCTTTATCAGAATACGCTGTAGATAATAAGGGACGCTAAAGTGCCCTAATGCCATGTGTTATTTTGTTGTCTGCAGTTGCCTGGCTTCCTGGAGCTGATAGTGGAGTACTTCAGACGCTGTGTGATGGAGATATTTGGCATCCTGGAGGAGTATGAGATAGGGACCATCGGCCAGAAGACCCTCCTTGGGGCTGAAGCCTGTGACCAGGGGGAGGAGCTGACCTCTGAACCTGAGATGGACTGTGAGGCCAGCCAACCAGAGCCTGAGCAGGAGCCGGAGGTGGAGACGGGGGTGACGGAGAAGGGGGAAGTAGAAAAGCGGGAAGAGAAACCTGTTGACATCACAGAGAAAATGACAGCGGAAGTGATGTCACCCCCCAGTGCAACGGAACCAGCCCCTGAGGGAACAAAGGAGGAATCTGAAGCCGAGATTAAGGTAAAGAAGGAAGAGGGGGAGAAAGAAGAGGAGGGCGAGAAAGAAGAGGAGGGGGAGAAAGAAGAGGATGGGGAGAAAGAAAAGGGGAAAGAGAAAGAGGAGAGTGAAAAGCCAACTGAGAGTAAGGAAGCCTCAGCTGAAAGTAAGGAAGACTCTCCTTATCAGGCTCCTTCAGAGCACGAGCCAAGGCCACAACAGGCCAGCAAGTACGACAAATTCCCCGTCAAGATCCTGCACAAAGAGGACCTGATTGAGGATATGACAGAGCAGCTGGGTCACGTGACAGAGTTCACTAGCGGACTGCTCCACTGGCAGGCAGGCGGGGGTGATTCCACCGCCCACATCCAGGCCCACTTTGAGCGCAGGGGAGAGCACCCTGACAGGATGGAGGGAGAGAGAGAGGAATGTGCCAGTCTCAATAAAGAACAGGACACAGAGGTGGGAAAGCAGACAGAGAAGGGTATCACTGCCACCATCGATGATATACTGTGTGCCCGGTTAGGGGCTTTGTCAGAGGGTCACTCTACCCACTCTGCCCCCACCTACCCCTTCAGGCTGCACCAGGGAGGGGGCCACCAGCACATCACCTTGCTAGAGGACGAGCCCCGCTGTCTGGACGAGGCTCCCCTCTCCACGTCCTCTCCCTGGCAGGACTCCCTGGCCAAACGCTGCCTCTGTGTGTCCAACATCATCCGCAGCCTCTCCTTCATCCCTGGGAACGACTCAGACATGTCCCGTCACCCAGGCCTGGTGCTTATCCTGGGCAGACTGCTGTTGCTACAGCACCAGCACCCAGAGAGGAAGAGGACGCCACCTAGCTACCAGAGAGAGGAGGTGCAGGAGCGGGGCCTGGCCTGCAGTAAGGACGAGTGGTGGTGGAACTGTCTCGCTACACTCAGGGAGAACACCTTGGTCACTCTGGCTAACATCTCTGGCCAGCTGGACCTGTCCCTCTACCCTGAGACCATCTGCCTGCCCATCCTGAACGGCCTGCTCCACTGGATGGTGTGTCCCTCTGCCGAGGCCCAGGACCCCTTCCCCTCGGCCGCCCCCCACTCGCCCCTCACCCCCCAGAGACTGGTGCTGGAGTGCCTTTGCAAGCTGAGCATTCAGGACAACAACGTGGACCTGCTGCTGGCCACGCCACCCTTCAGCCGCCAGGAGAAGCTGTACGCCACCCTGGTGCGTTACGTGGGCCAGCGTAAGAACCAGGTGTACCGCGAGATGGCCGTGGCCACCCTATCCAACCTGGCTCAAGGAGACTCTACAGCAGCACGCGCCATCGCCATACAGAAGAATAGTGTGGGTAACCTGATGGGCTTCCTGGAGGACGGAGTGAGCATGGCCCAGTACCAGCAGAACCCCCACAGCATGCTGCACATGGCCCACCACCCCCCCATGGAGCCCCCCAGCATTAACATGATGTGTCGGGCTGCCAAAGCTCTGCTGGCTATGGCCAAGGTGGAGGAGAACAGGCCAGAGTTTGTCCTGTATGAGGGACGAATCCTGGACATCTCCATCTCCTCTGTACTCAACCAGGGGGTGGCCAGCATCATATGTGAAGTACTTTTTCAGTTTGTAAAGAAATTATGACAGCAGGATAGACGGACCTGAGCCAAGAGACAGACAGAGAGACGATGAGAGGAGCACGTTATTCTGTGGTTTTATATTTTTATTTCAATGAAATGGAAGAACTTTTTTTTTATATATAAATATATATATAGCTCCTCTGCCCCATTAACGCTTTGGTTTTGGGATTTGAAAGATGATTTTAATACAGATATTTAATACCTGCTGTTGTTTAAGTGTATATTGTTTGAATACTTATTTTTCCTTTGTTTTCTTTTGTTTAACCAAAGCTGGTGCCAGATTTTGGAGAGGATTCTTTCATTTCATTTTTCTCTTTTGAAATGTTTTGGAATTGTATAAATGTTCAAATCTGTATTGACCGTATGTGGTTTGTTTTGTTTACAAAGATCATATTTATTTAAATTGTGAAAAATATTGTAGATAAAACTTAACTTGCCAAACTTTCAGAAAAAGAGAACACTGATTTTAAACAAACATGTAAACGTTTCCATTGCTGGAGAAAATGTGCAATAGGCCTAGTGCAAGTTGTCTGTTCATGGCACTTGCAATATGTAATTTTGACCATGGGTAGGCAGTGTTGCATCAGCCAATTAGAAAAAATTGAAAAGATTGTCCTCATTTTAACAGTGTCAAATGTTTGACTTGCTTCATTGTTGTCAATCATTGCTACTACATCTGGGAGTCAACTTTCACAAAAGAACAGTATCTTAAGCACTTGTGTTGCATTTGTTTTATTTCCTTTTTAACTCAAGTTGGCGCTATGTACTGTATATAGACTGTTGTACATTGGAAACACCTTCACTTTCTTTGAGTTTTGGTTGACTCTACATTCACTATCAAAAAAAGTTTCTGATTATTACAACTACTTTTTATTATTGGTGAGCTTTGTTATTGTTATTATACATATTTTGTTATTGGGGTCAGATATTTGAACCTGGAGGTTGTGTAGGTCTCTGTATGTATAACGTCCCTCTACGCATTGTACTATAGCTTCAAGCTGATCAAAACAATATTTGGTGATCAAATGTGAAAGTGCCAGGGTCAGGGATAACTAGCTGAGGTTACAGAACTTGTGAATATATTTATTTTATTGTATGTCCTCCATTCATGTAAATGGGTATATTTTTGAGCCAAGACAATGTAGTTCAAAAATAAACCTCAGAAAAGAACCCACAACACACACAAGATATGACAACTCATTGTAAATCTGCCTTTTTTCTTCTGACTCATTGACTGTCTTTGACTTGGTATACATATTTATACTCTATGTTCCAGCATGTTATGAATAAAATGTACATGGACTATTTGAGAGCTTGGGACTGTAGCGTTCTATCTGCAAAAAGAGCGCACACCGGTGACTGTAACTGTGCTGCTAGCAACAATTTAATTACGCTTTTTTGCCAACGTTTAGTGACACCGGCCCTATTCAACGGGTGTTCGTAAATTCGTCAGTTATTCTGTGCTCTGGCACACTGAAATTGGAGTAGATAGCCAGAGTGAATTTACAAACACACCCTGTATAGGTAGAGAACATTGAACAGAACAAAATGTTGATCAAATTGGAGATAGAACTTTATAGTCCCAAGCTCTCATATTGTTAAAGGCCCAATGCAGCCATTTTTATCTCAATATCAAATCATTTCTGGGTAACATTTAAGTACCTTACTCTGATTGTTTTCAATTAAAATGGTCAAAATAAACAAAAATAGCTTCTTAGCAAAGAGCAATTTCTCAAGCAAGAATTTAGCTAGGACTGTCTGGAGGTGGTTTGAGTGTGGAGAGGAAAACTGAAAACTACCTGTAATTGGCAGAGAGGTTTGGAACTATCTCTCTTATTGGTCTATTAATTAATTAACCACCTGGTGATTTCACCAGGCAGGCCAAAACTCCATCTCACCAAAACAGTCTGAAATTTGAGGCAGTCTTTTCAAACAGTTCTTACACTTAAAGGGCATTAAGTGGAGTGTGCGGAGGAGAAGGGTGGCATGGTTAAAAACCAGGCAGGCTGCAACGTTCTGGATAAATTGCGGGGGTTTGATGGCACAAGTGGGGAGCCCAGCTAAAAGCGAGTTGCAGTAGTCCAGGCGGGACAGGACAAGTGTCTGAATTAGGACCTGCACCGCTTCCTGTGTGAGGTAGGGTCTTACTCTATGGATGTTGTAAAGCATGAACCTGCAGGAGCGGGTCACTCTTTTGCTATTTGCCGAGAACGACAGGGTGTTGTCCAGGGTCGCGCCAAGGTTCCTTGCACTCTGGGTGACACTGTGGAGTTATCAACCGTGATGTAGAGGTCTTTGAGCGGGCAGGCCTTCCCCAGGAGGAAGAGCAGTTCCGTCTTGTCGAGGTTGAGCTTGAGGTGGTGGGCCGACATTCAAGTTGAATATCTTCCAGGCACGCAGAGATGCGTGTCACCACCTGGGTGTCAGAAGGGGGGGAAGGAGAAAAGTAGTTGAGTGTCATCCGCATAGCAATGACAGGAGAGACCATGTGAGATTATGATGGGGCCGAGTGACTCGGTGTATAGAGAGAAGAGGAGAGGGCCTAGAACCGAGCCCTGGGGGACAACAGTAGTGAGAGTAAGGGGTGCAGACACAGATCCTCTCCACGTCACCTGGTAGGAGTGGCCTTCCAGGTAGGATGCAATCCAAGAGTGTGCATAGTCATCATGGACAACTTTAGCATTTTAGCTAATTAGCAACTTTTCAACTACTTACTACTTTTTAGCTACTTTTCAACAACTTAGCATGTTAGCTAACCCTAACCTTAGGCTTAACCCCTTTAGCCTAACTCTTAAACTTAACCCTAACCCCTAGCCCAGCTAACGTTAGCCAGCTAGCTAACATTAGCCACCTAGCTAGAATTTGTAACATATCATACATTTTGCAAAATCATAATATATAATACACATTTTTATTTGTAACATATCATACGAAATGGGTGATGGACATCCACTAATTAATGCATACTATGCGAAATGTAACATATCATACTACTGTAAATGGAGTGTCTCGGATTTACGTACAGAATAATGCGAAATGCACTGAGACCAGGTTGCATTTTCCTGACCTGAACACTCACCAACCACAATCACAATCATGATGAAATTGGATGAAATTACATGGTGCTGACTGCTCTATGTGATTTAGGCCACGTTCTCTGTATATGCAGCATGCCCCCTCTACCTAGAGTGAATGAGGACAAGACTCTTGACTTCACCTCAATCATTCCTTGTCCACAACATCACTGATAAGTGTGGGGGTCAGGTAAGCAAAACTGCCTGTACTTTGGAGTTGATCAGTATGATAGAGCATCAATCGGACAGAGAAAAAACTGTTTTTCAAGCTTACCCTCTGTGGCTATTTATTGCTCAAATAAAGCACTTAGATCTTTCCCAGGATTGTAATTTGGCCTCTGGATGATAGTTGATGATCTTATTTTGAACTGCCTTAAGAAAACCATAACAGTTACTGACATGGATGGGCTCATTAGATGTCATCATCTCATTTCAGGTTTGATTTTAAAGGGACGATTATAAGGCTTCTTATGCAGAGCCAAACTCGGGAAGCAGATAAGAACCCACAGTATATATTTTTTCATAATAGTGCCTGTGAGGTACTTCGTATACCTAAAACGTCCTTCCTTACAATTCTCAAACTACTGTACCTGTCCTTTGGCAGTCTGTGTTGGTTGTTTGTAAGCAGACTGTCATGTTCGAATGGAATACTATGATTCAGAGCACCACTTAAGATACCTTAGTTCAGAATGTAGAACATGGCACAGATTGTGTCAGAATGTGGGTAGTTGTACTGTAAATGTATTGGATTTTAGCGTTGGTGGCTGATTTTTACTCAGGGCCCACCACCACAGCAGTAGGCCTCCCACACAGCGCTGCTTCTGAGTGGCTGAGTCATAGCTCTGACAGCAAGGCTGGAAGTGGTGCCAGAGCTGCTGCTGGCCTGGCTGGCTCCCTCCCACCAGCCTCCCACAAGCCTCCCAGCAGCCTCCCAGCAGCCTTCCACCAGCCTCCCAGCAGCCTCCCAGCAGCCTCCCGCCAGCCTCCCACCAGCTTCCCAACAGCCTCCCAGCAGCCTCCCGCCAGCCTCCCAGCAGCCTCCCACCAGCCTTCCAGCAGCCTCCCAGCAGCCTCCCGCCAGCCTCCCGCCAGCCTCCCAGCAGCCTCGCACCAGCCTCCAACCATCCTCCCAGCAGCCTCCCGCCTCTCACCAATACTGGAGGTGAGTGAAAGAGTGTTCTGACAATTTCAACATAACACAACATTGTGTGCGTGTGTGTGTGTGTGTGTGTGCGTGCGTGTGCGTGTGTGAGAGCGTTTGCATGTGTAGTTTTTGAATATCTTTTGGGGGAAATCAGTCTGTAAAAATGGGGATTCTTTGTATATTTCAGGATTTCCCAAACTCGGTCTTCGGACCCCAAGGAGTGCATATTTAGTTTTTTGCCCTAGCACTACACAGCTGATTCAAATAATCAACTAATCATCAAACTTTGATCATTTGAATTAGCTGTGTAGCGTTAGGGCAAAAAACGAAATATGCACCCCTTGGGGTCCGAAGACCGAGTTTGAGAATGCATACAACAGCTTTATCCACTATGTCAGCCTCATTATACTGTATATATGTTTCATATGATGTAATCCACTAGTATGAAAGTGTTTTGGATTATAACATCCAAATGCTGTTTGATTGGAAATGTGTTTCATGGCAATACCTCCTGAGACTGCTGATCAATCTATATGTACAGTAAATGTTACAACTACCTTCAGAAAGTATTCACATCCCTAGACATTTTCCACATTTTGTTGTGTTACAGACTGAATTTTAAATAGATTACATTTAGATGTTGTGTCACTGGCCTACACACACAATACCCCATAATGTCAAAGTGGAAATGCTGAAATGAAATGTCTGGAGTCAATAGGTATTCAAGCCCTTTATTATGGCAAGCCTAAATAAGTTCAGGAATAAAAATTTGCTTAACAACTCATATAATAAGTTGCAATAATAGTGTTTAACATGATTTTTGAATGACTACCTCATCGCTGTACCCCACACATACAATTATCAGTTGAGCAGTGAATTTCAAACACAGATTAAACCACAAAGACCAGGGAGGTTTTCCAATGCCTCGCAAAGAAGGGCACCTATTGGTAGATAAAAGAAAGCAGACATTGAATATCCATTTGAGCATGGTGAAGTTATTAATTACACTTTGGATGGTGTATCAATAGACCCAGTCACTACAAAGATACTGGTGTTCTTCCTAACTCAGTTGCCGGAGAGGAAGGAAACCGCTCAGGGATTTCTCCATGAGGCCAATAGTGAAACAGTTACATACTTTAATGGCTGTGATAGGAGAAAACTGAGGATGGATCAACAACATTGTAGTTAATAAATTAGCTAACATTTCTAAAAACATGCTTTCACTTTGTTATTATGTGTAGACAGGTGAGAAAAAACAATTTAATTCATTTTGAATTCAGGCTGTAACACAATAAAATGTGAAATAAGTCAACGGTTATGAATACTTTCTGAAGGCACTATATCCACATTTTACTATGAACATAAAATTGTATTTCCAATGTATTGTATATGAAAAAACCTGTGGAGATGTCTTTAAAGTCATGAAGAATGATGTATAGGCTATGTGCACCACTACTCTGAGAGTCTAATGAGCAGATTGAGCTCCTTTTCCAATCTCATTTCTACTCAATATTGGAAAGTAGTGATCTAAGCCCACTCAGGTTCTCATACAGTACATGAAAAACAACTTCCTGTGCTCTCTCTGAGTCTATTTCTCACCGCTGAGAGACCTGTTGATAATATGTATGTATGCCCAATGACTCAGACAGGGAGTTCTCTAAGCCTGCCTGTGAAAGAGGAGCATTGACTGAACAAGGACATGTTTGTAGGACAGTGGGAGTGATTGAGTGAATCAAGCTGGAAGCCAGAGGCATTGTTCAGACTTGGAGATGTGTAGGAGGGCTGTGAGAGTGATCGAGTGAATCAAGCTGGAAGCCAGAGGGGTTGTTCAGACTAGGAGATGTTAAGGATGGCTGTGGTGTGTAGGTGGTATGGGGGAGTGAAGAACCCAGAAAAATGACATGACCTTGACCAAAGCAGGACCTCAGGAACTTGCAGCATCACATGACGAGGCTGGCATTAGAGGGCATGTCTGTATGACAGCTGGTTTGGACTACCTTATGGGTACACAAATATGACTGTAACGTGTGTGCTGGGAGTCAGGAAGCAAGTTCAGGGAGTGAATAATTTAATAAATGAATGAAACATAGTACAAAACAAGAACCACAAACAACACACAGACATGAAACAGAAACAATGACGCCTGGGGAAGGAACCAAAGGGAGTGACAGGTAAAGGAGATGATGGAGTCTAGGTGAGTGTCATTATGCGCTGATGCGCATAACGATGGTGACAGGTGTGCGCCATAACGAGCAGCCTGGTGACCTAGAGGCCGGAGAGGGAGCACACGTGACAATGACTCCCCTGTTAATGTAAACATGGTAGACTAGAATTCAGGATCTAAAAGGGCATAATTTTCATGATCTATTGATTATATTTGTTATATTAGTGAAGCTGTAGATAATATATGAATGTTCTTTTTTTGTATTATTCAGGCATTGGACATTTGTGTTTATTTTCTTTCCAGATGTGCAATCAATGAGATCAATGGGCTACTACATTCCCCATAATTCCTGTTGCACAGCTATCCACCAATGAATGTATTTGCTATCCACTGACCAAGATGAAGAGCTCAGAGGGGATGTGTCACAGCAGGAGAGAAGTGTGAAGACAAGAAAAATGTAAAACATTTAAAACCAAGTACAAACCTTCGTCCCCTGAATAAAAGACAAGTACAATTAAATCCACTTTATCGCTTGAGCATCTTGAGGATGTTGGATCCCATTGGTCTGAGAATCATGAGATGGAGTCAGTCGGCAGTAATGAGTCCTTTGAAAATGAACCTGGCCAGGATGAAGGTCAACCTGTGGAGACAGGTTTGGTGGTAGAGATTTCTAACGTTTGCCCTGAGAATCCTACGAGAGATGAAAAAGTGGATCCATGCTTTTTTGGAAAAAGTGGATCTATCCAACCCATACAGTGCATTCGGAAAGTATTCAGACCCCTTCCCTTGTTCCACATTTTGTTACGTTACAGCCTTATTCTAAAATGTATACAATAATTTTTTACCCCTATCTGTGATTTATTTAGAATCCAAGACACACTTAACCAGCATGACTAACACAGCATTCTGCAGCGATACGCCGTCCTATCTGGTTTGCGCTTAGTGGGACTATCATTTGTTTTTCAACAGGACAATGACCCAAAACACACCTCCATGCTGTGTAAGGGTTATTTGATCAAGAAGGAGAGTGATGGAGTGCTGCATCAGATGACCTGGCCTCCACAATCACCCGACCTCAACCCAATTGAGATGGTTTGGGATGAGTTGGACCGCAGAGTGAAGGAAAAGCTGCCAACAAGTGCTCGGCATATATGGGAACTCCTTCAAGACTGTTGAAAAAGCATTCCTCATGATGCTGGTTGAGAGAATGCCAAGAGTGTGCAAAGCTGTCATCAAGTCAAAGGTTGGCTACTTTGAAGAATCTAAAATATATTTTGATTTGTTGGTTACTTCAAGATTCCATGTGTTATTTCATAGTTTGGATGTCTTCACAATTATTCTACAATGTAGAACGTAGTAAAAATAAAGAGTAGGTGTGTCCAAACTTTTGACTGGTACTGTATGTCCCTCTTTGTGGCACTTGACCATATGACTGGGCAGTAGTCCCGGTGCAACACAACTAGAGCCTGTAGGATTTGTTTTGTTGATAGCTATGTCAAGAAAACAGAGCAGTGCTTTATTATAGCCATGGTGATTAACTGAACTGCACTGATGGAGTGGACATCACAGAAGATAGGTGTGGTAGTTGCAGCAGCAGAGAAATATTTGGGTCTGAGAGATTTTAGTGCAGAAGATCTGCAGGGAGTTTTGAGAGAAGGGGTTCCATCCTCCCAGGCTGATGGCCTGGTGTAGGATCGTTTAGGGCCAAAGTCGTGGGATGAGTGGTGGGTTTTGGGGATAGACAGTTGCAGGGTTAGATAGTGGTGCAATTTATAATCTTCCCCTTTCCCTTTTTTGTGATAAATGTGCAATATGCACTCCGACCTCCGAAAGGCAGCAATACTCAAACACAACGTCTGGTCTGCCAGAAATTCACACGAAGAAGAATACGGTGTTTCGAGGAGGGCGGGATGTGTGCTCGGTATGTTGTTGTTTGTTAGTTGCAATGAACAGCGCAACGTGATGGAGACAACAGTGTGAATGCTTTCCGAACAAACACAGTGGGATATCCCGATGTTTCAGCAGCATTGCTGGGAATGGTGCAACTTTTCACTACGCAAGCGAACGAGTACGTGACATAATTGTGTGACTATCCCCAGATTTAGCAACTGTAGATGGAAATTGGACCTGCAAGCGGCGTTCTGATTTTTCGTATCACACGCAAACTTGTCTGAAAATCACTCGCGCTGTCTTTCTACTGTGGTTGAGTTTGAAATGGTGTGGCGTGGGACCTACCCAGACTATCCTCTGACTTTCCATGATTGAAGTGTTTGATATTTTCATACCAGCCTTTTGTAATTCCGAGAGAAATTATGATATTGCTTTCGACTGCAGTTTGCAACAAACACGGATAAGGAGACCAGATAAAAGTGGCGTAGCAGCAGTGTCGACTTTGGTGAGCTGTCCAGAGGAATGTCAAAACTGTAGGGTTTCTGTGATGGTATGCCGTTCGGGATGTGCCCGTAATGCTTGGTGAATGAAAACGGGTGTTGGCTCACAGGAAACGACAGAACACTCAGAAGTTTGCTCTCGAGCTAACGTTAGCCTAGCTAACTAGATCTAGTTACTTGGCTGCATTTTCTTTTTGCTAGCTAGCTGACGTTAGCTGTCTATACCTAGTCAATAGTAAAGTCATGATGCTGGGTGATTTCAGGTAACATTACCTAACTAGCGTTAGCTAGTTAACGTTTGTTTATTTGGTCATGGTAGGTAGGTAGTTAGCTAGTTCAGTTAGCTAGCTAGGGCCAAGACTTATTAGCAAGTATATTTTAACCGTAACCATTAATTGCAACCGTGCTAGTTGCTAGCTAGTGAAAAGTTTCAAGCATGTGAGAAGCTGTCACTGGTAGCTAACTAACGTTACTTAGCTAGCTAGTTATGTAGCCTAGTAAGATGGATAGCCAAGTAGGTCGGGATGTCATGCTGGAAACGTTTGTGTGCTCGTCATTTAACTAGCTACATACACTCACCATAGCCCATAAACGAATAAAACCATAGCTAGCTGATAAAACATAAACAAACATAAAATGGTAGCAAGCTAACCCTATACTGGCTCCTTTCAACATCATCTGCAAAGCATTGAATGTGATCCTATAATCAGACTGATCCCAGATCTGTTTATATTGTTTTGTCAACAACTATTAATTGTCTGTCTGGCATGACAACATAGGAGTTGACTGTATACTCCACACACAGATCTGGGACCAGGCTATAATCAGACCACTATTTTTCCAGTAGAATAACATCACAGTTCTGTTGCTTTCATTTCAGCGGTGCTCCTGGTCCTGGACTGCTTCAACTGTGGAGGGGATCTCACTGAGTGACCATTGATGCTGCAACTCGGGGTGGCTGAGCCTATGCGAGAGTGCGAATACAGCCAGATCAGCACTCGCAGCTCAACCCCGATGGAAACTCCATACAAGAAGAGGACCCCCAAAAAGAGGAAGTGGCAAGCCTTCCCGGGGCGGAATAAATTTTACTGCAATGGTAGGATCATGATGGCCAGACAGACAGGGGTCTTCTACCTCACCCTAGTCCTCATTCTCATCACAAGCGGACTCTTCTTCACTTTTGAGTAAGTAGCTAAAGGTTTTTCCCTATGTTTTGCCATCCTTTGGCCCACATTGCCTATTAACAGGGCATTGGGGCTGTAGCTAACAAAGAGCCAGGGTTTATGGCCCAACCTGTCACTGTTAATTAGCCAGTGGTAGCCTGTATGTGGATGAGACGGGCTCCCTCACTCTTCCTCAAGGTGCTCTTTCACCTTGAGCTGTCACATTGAGCAGGAGTTGGCAGAGTTGTAATAAGCCTTGTAATTCTGTTAGCTCAGCTTTAATGTTTAGTCTGACCTATTTCTGGAAGTCTCTCAGCAATTAATATGGAGTAGATAGCATAGAAGACTTGTCTTAACTCTCATGCATCATTCTTACTGACAGGGACAGCCCACTTGATGTCCTTTGTCTCCTGAGTTACTCATCATGGTAACACCTGTCTGGTTTCCTTTGAAAAGGTGTGGCTGTTCTAGTTTCTGTCATCACAGGGTCTGTTTGAATGAATCTATCATACGATACATGTCCATTCATGTAGACTGAATAAACGTGAGGAGGTCATCCTTCCAAATAAATTAATTTCAGTTTCGTTAAAATATTTGTTATAGACAACCTCTCTCTCTCTCGTTGTTACTGATCACACTTACCAGCTAAGAGATGCTAAACAACTGAGGTTTCTGATGTAGGCGTGCATCTTTCTGTCTCGACCATTTTTTTTTTTTTTCTTCCTCTCGCTCTTTCGCCATTGCTTCCTCTCTTGTTCTAGATTTCCCCTGCCGGACTGGTTTACCCTCTTATTCTAAAATGTCTCCAGTTCTCAGACGAGCTCTTTGTGACATGTTGTTTATTACTGTATTTAATGTGGTGAAATGTGGAGCCTGTAAAACCTGAGCAGCAGGCTGTTCTACCCACAGACACCACTTCTCCTCTCACACTGTCTGTCCCTGGTTTTATAACAGTGCCTGCTGCCTGGTTTATCTCGGCAGCATGACAACCTGTGTCCCTCTCATCCATTTTCAGGAGGTTGTAAATTGGCCCTCAGTGACTGCCAGGCCCCATGGAGTACAAAGGGGAGAGCATATATTTAGACACTGAGTGCTATTAGCATGAGGGATGTCTCAGCAGCACTGTTCTGGACCAGTCAGTCACTCTTTTCCCTGCTTGTCCTGATTAATCACTCATTGTGGTCCAGGAGCCAGACAGTGCTTAGCACAAGAGGCTGCTGAGGGGAGGACGGCTCATAGTAATGGCTGGAATGGAGTGATTGGAATGGTATCAGACACATGGAAACCATGTTTGAGTTCAATACCATTCCATGTATTCCGTTCCAGCCATTAATATGAGCCCGTCCACCACAATTAAGGTTCCACCCAACCTCCTGTGGTGCTTAGGAAGATAAGTCTGTTTCTAACTCCTACCTTGGATTTTGTTGCTCAATTAGACTGGCAGCTTTTCTCACTGTGTTCTGTATGCATGATCAAGCCCAGGGTGTATTCTGTACAGTGCATTCGTAAAGTATTCAGACCCCTTGACCTTTTCCACATTTTGTTACATTACAAACTTATTCTAAAATGGATTAAATATATATATATTTTTGGTCCTCAATCTATACACAATGCCCCATAATGACAAAGCAAAAACAGGTTTTTAGGAATGTTTGCACATTTCACATTTTACATAAGTATTCAGACCCTTTACTCAGTACTTTGTTGAAGAACCTTTCAGCTATTACAGCCTAGAGTCTACTTTGGTATGACGCATGGCACACCTCTATGTGGGGAGTTTCTCCCATTTTTCTCTGCAGATCATCTCAAGCTCTGTCAGGTTGGATGGGGAGCGTCCCTGCACAGCTATTTTCAGGTCTCTCCAGAGATGTTAGATCGGGTTCAAGTCCGGGCTCTGGCTGGGCAACTCAAAGACATCCAGACTTGTCCCGAAGCCACTCCTGTGTTGTCTTGGCTGTGTGCTTAGGGCCATTGTCCTGTTGGAAGGTGAACCTTCACCACAGTCTGAGGTCCTGTGTGCTCTGGAGCAGGTTTTCATCAAGGATCTCTCTGTTCTTTGCTCTGTTCATCTTTCCCTCAATCCTGACTAGTCTCCCAGTCCCTGCTGCTGAAAAACATCCCCACAGCATGATGCTGCCACCATCATGCTGCACCGTAGGGATGGTGCCAGGTTTCCTCTAGACGTGACGCTTGGCATTCAGGCCAAAGCGTTCAATCATGGTTTCATCAGACCAGAGAATGTTGTTTCTCATGGTCTGAGTCTTTCAGCTGCCTTTTGGCAAACTCCAAGTGGGCTGTCCTGTGCCTTTTACTGTGGAGTGGCTTCCATCTGGCCACTCTACCATGAAGGCCTGATTAGTGTAGTGCAACCAGAGATGGTTGTCCTTCTGGAAGGTTCTCCCATCTCCACAGAGGAACTCTGGAGCTCTGTCAGAGTGACCATCAGATTATTGGTCACCTCCCTGACCAAGGGCCTTCTCCCCCGATAGCTCAGTTTGGCTGGGTGGCCAGCTCTAGGAAGAGTGTTGGTGGTTCCAAATTTCTTTCATTTTAAGAATGATGGAGGCCACTGTGTTATTGGGGACCTTCAATGCTGCAGACATTTTTTGGTACCCTTCCCCAAATCTGTGCCACGACACAATCCTGTCTCGGAGCTCTACGGACAATTCCTTCAACCTCATGACTTGGTTTATGCACTGTCAACTGTGGGACCTTATATAGACAGGTGTATCTTTCCAAATGATGTTTGATCAATTGATTTTACCACAGGTGGACTCCAAGTTGTAGAAACATCTCAAGGATGATCAATGGAAACAGGATGCACCTGATCTCAATTTTGAGTCTCATAGCAAAGGGTCTGAATACTAATGTAAATAAGGTATTTGTTTTTATTTTTTATGAATATGCAAAAATGTCCAAACCTGTTTTTGCTTTGTCGTCATTATGGGGTATTGTGTGTAGATTGAGAAAAGTTGTATTTAATTCATTTTAGAATATGGCTGTAACGTAACAAAATGTGGGAAAAGGGATGGGGTCTGAATACACTGTATGTCATACCAATGTTTGTTGTTGCTACATGTAGCCTACTTGTCACAGTCTTCTAAACAACTTTTCTGTGTGTTGTAATTTCTGCAATCCTGACCTGCTGCCAGTTCCATTGCGTTAGTAGCCCTCTGCATTATGTGAGAGACATTGACCTCTTGTCTTCCACCAACCTTTCAGTGAGGCTTGGCAATGTAAACTCACCTCAGTGCTGTCACTGTCAGAGCTGCTGTCATAACCCAAGAAAAAGCCTGGTTGAGAGCTTTCATCACAGAAAAAAACCCCAGTGCAACTGACCCAATAGCCTACGAGTTCTAATCTGGTCAGTGGAGTGCTGTCTGGATATACAGTACCAGTCCAAAAGTTTGGGGACACCTACTCATTAAAGGGTTTTTCTTTATTTTAACTATTTTCTACATTGCAGAATAATAGTGAGGACATCACAACTATGAAATAACACATGGAATCATGTAGTAACCAAAAAGTGTTGAACAAATCAAAATATATTTTAGATTCTTCAAAGTAGCCAACCTTTTTGCATTAATGACAGCTTTGCACACTCTTGGCATTCTCTCAACCAGCTTCACCTGGAATGCTTTTCCAATACTATTGAAGGAGTTCCCATATATACTGAGTACTTGTTGCCAGCTTTTCCTTCACTCTGCGGTCCAACTATTCCCAAACCATCTCAACTGGGTTGAGGTCGGGTGATTGTGAAGGCCAGGTCATCTGATGCAGCACTCCATCACTCGCCTTGGTCAAATAGCCCTTACACAGCCTGGAGGTGTGTTGGGTCATGGTCCTGTTGAAAAACAAAAAAACAAATGATAGTCCCACTTAGCCCAAACCAGATGGAATGGTGTATCGCTGCAGAATGCTGTTTTAGCCATGCTGGTTAAGTGTGCTTTGAATTCTAAATAAATCGCTGACAGTGTCACCAGCAAAGCACCATCACACCACCTCTGCCATGCTTCACGGTGGGAACCACACATGCAGGGATCATCTGTTCACCTACTTTGCTTTTCACAAAGACGCACCAGTTGGATCCAAAAATCTCATCAGACCAAAGGACAGATTTCCAGCAGTCTAATGTCCATTGCTTGTGTTTCTTGGCCCAAGCAAATCTCTTCTTATTATTGGTGTCCTTTAGTAGTGGATTCTTTGCAGTAATTTGACCATGAAGGCCTGATTCATGCAGTCTCCTCTGAACAGTTGATGTTGAGATGTCTGTTACTTGAACTCTGGAGGCAAAAGAAAAGCACACCTGTTAAGGCGAGCTGCTGGCTAGCAGAGTAGAACACTTGAAAAAGTAAAGGAGAGCCGCACACTCTAGGAGCTCAGATGCAATAATTGAATAACCTAATAACCAACATTTCAGACACGCTGTCTTCATCAGGGTATAATGACAAACACTGTGGGTAACCAGTTTATATTGTGTCAAAGGACACAAACAGGTGTCTGTAATCATGGCCAGGTGTGGTCTGACATCATTGGTTAATTCTTAGATATAAAATGTTGCTATTCATTATAAATGTTTGTGGGCCTATGTAGCCAAATTGTATGTTATCCATATTTTATGTATGTTGTTTTTATATCTAACAATTAACCAATGATGTCAGACCACACCTGGCCATGATTACAGACACCCGTTTGTGTCCTTTGACACAATATAAACTAGTTACCCGCAGTGTTTATCATTATACCCTGATGAAGACAGCGTGTCTGAAACGTTGGTTATTAGGTCATTAATTGCATCGGAGCTCCTAGAGTGTGCGGCTCTCCTTTTCTTTTTTTACTTGAACTCTGTGGAGCATTTATTTGGCCTGCAATTTCTGAGGCTTACAACTCTAATGAACTTATCCTCTTCAGCAGAGGTAACTCTGGGTCTTCCTTTCCTGTGGCGGTCCTCATGAGAGCCAGTTTCATCGTAGTGCTTGATCGTTTTTGTGACTGCGCTTGAAGAAACTTTAAAAATTCTTGAAATGTTTCTGGATTGACTGCTCAACTTATCTTAAAGTAATGATGGACTGTTGTTTCTCTTTGCTTATTTGAGCTGTTGTTACCATAATATGGACTTGGTCTTTTACCAAATAGGGCTATATTCTGTATACCTCCCTACCTTGTCACAACACAACTGATTGGCTCAAACGCCTTTTATTTATTTATTTTAATTTTATTTACTTCACCTTTATTTAACCAGGTAGGCAAGTTGAGATCAAGTTCTCATTTACAATTGCGACCGGGCCAAGATAAAGCAAAGCAGTTCGACAACATACAAAAACACAGAGTTACACATGGAGTAAAACAACATACAATCAATGATACAGTAGCATTAAGGAAATACATTTCACAAATTAACTTTTAACATGGCACATCAGTTAATTTAAATTCATTCCAGGTGACTACCTAATGAAGCTGGTTGAGAGAATGCCAAGAGTGTGGAAAGCTGTCATCAAGGCAAAGGGTGGCTACTTTGAAGAATCTCAAAAATAAAATACATGTAACACTTTTTTGGTTACTACATGATTCCATATGTTATTTCATAGTTTTGATGTCTTCACTATTATTCTACAATGTAGAAAATAGTAAAACGAAAGGGAAAAACCCTTGAATGAGTAGGTGTGTCCAAACTTTTGACGTGTGTGTGTGTGTGTGTGTGTACTGAACAAAAATATAAACACAACAATTTAAAAGATTTTACTGACTTACGGTTCTTATATGGAAATCAGTCAATTTAAATAAATTCTTTAAGCCGTAATCTATGGATTTCACATGACTGGGAATACAGATATGCATCTGTTGGTCACAGATGCATTCAAGAAAATATATAAAAAATGGGCCTCACAATGGGCCTCAGGATCTTGTCGCGGTATCTCTGTGCATTGAAATTGCTATCGATAAAATGCAATTGTCTGAGCTTACGCCTGCCAATACATAACCCCACCACCTCCATGGGGCACTCTGTTCACAATATTGACATCAGCAAACCGCTCGCCCACACCACGCCATACATGTGGTCTGCGGTTGGGAGGCTGGTTGGACGTTCTGCTAAATTCTTTAAAACAACGGAGGTAGATTATGGTAGACAAATTAACGTTTCATTCTCTGGCAACAGCTCTGGTGGACATTCCTGAAGTCACCATGCCACTTGCACGCTCCTTCAACTTGAGACATCTGTGGCATTATGTTGTGTGACACAACTGCACATTTTAGCGGCTTTTATTGTCCCCAGCACAAGGTGCACCTGTGTAATGATCATGCTGTTTCAACATCTCCTTGATATGTCACACCTGTGAGGTGGATGGATTATTTTCGCAAAGGAAAGATGCTCACCAAGAGGGATGTAAACAAATGTGTGCACATAAGAGAGAAATAAGCTTTTTGTGCGTATGGAAAATTTCGGGGATCTTTTATTTCAGCTCATAAAACATGGGACCAACACTTTACATGTTGCGTTTAATATTTTTGTTCAGTATACTGTAGATACAAGTGGCAGAGCCTGGTCCCCACACAAGGACCACCATCCACACACCTGGAGGATACCAGCTGCTTCCTGGTGATAGATACCCCTCAATGCTTAATTTCCTGCCTGCCTGCCTGCGTACGCAGTGGAACCACATCCCGCTCTCGGTGTCGCCTGCTGCCTCTGTTATGACTGCAGGTTTCAGTTCACAGGAACTCTGGAGGATAACAGAGCTCATATACAGAGAGCTCTGTACTGTTGCCTCCAGCCCCTCAGGCGTCAGAGCCCTCCTGACTGTCCTCTGTTCAGCTGAGAGGAACCAGCTATCTATCAGACAGGGTGCTAGTTAGTCCAGTCCTCAACTGCTGTCGTCTAAAGCATTTTAGATTTGCAGTGCATTTCCTACCTTTCACCCTCTGCCAGTCCCAGCTGAGCCCAAAGCATTATGGTAAACGTCTAGCCTAATCCCTATTGATGCCTGCTTGGCTGTCAACGTCTCCTTCATAAACACTGTATCAAGATGGTGTGTTGTCCCTAACAGGACTTCTTTAATGATCAGAGCTGGACATTCCTCTTCTTGCCCAACAGCAGGGACTTGACTGTCGGTCATTGGCCTTGAACTCTTATGAGAGGTCCTGGTGAGATCAGTCATTGTTCCTCTGCTTTCTCCAGACTTCCTTTCAGTTGGTCTCATGTGGAGAGCTGGGGAGAGAAAGCAGAGGTGTACTTATGAAGCAGTAAAGGCTGGGAGGGAGCCAGATACAGGGCAGCAGGAAAAGCAGATATCTTCCTCATCCCGCTTTATTGTCACCATCTCAGAGAGAGATGCTCAGCTATCTATATATGGTGAGCCCTCTTAGTGAATGCCAGACTGAGCTGTTTTATTATTCTGTTGTGTTGCTCTCTCCCAGAAGCCCATGTGTCCTGTTGTTGCAACTTGTACATGTCAACCTTTTCCCCTTGTTTTATCCAGGAAAAGGTTTTCAGTAGTACTTTTGAGCAACTATAGTTCATGTTCTTTAGAAAGTACTATAGGCCTAGTTCCACAGCATTTTCTGTTGTGCAAGGAGATGGTCTGAACTCATTCTACACTGAATATAGGCTTAGCTATTAAAGGGCAGCAAGGCCGTAGCACTGCACAAATGAGTTGGAGCTGTGTGCCTGCGTTTGTGTGCCATCGTTGATGGATGGTGGCTCGAAGCTGGCTTTGTTAAGCCATCCTTTGAGCTGAGATATGTGGACAAAAGAAAAAGGCGCTGCAAGTTTTGATGCAGATTGTGTCAGGAGGTGTAGCAAATCAGCAGAGACGGCAGGCGATATTCAGTGACTGGAGAACACGAGGAACATTGCTCGCTTGCTCTCTGTCTGTGTAGTTTATGCTGCTCAGACAGGTATGGTTGCTATTAGAAAGGCTGCTTTGTTTCTCTCTGTGAATTGTGCAAGACACAGTGATGCAGTTCCCCCTTTGTTTTCCACGTTGTTCTCCAGAATAAAATGACATCTTGGTCTAACATATGATCTACCACATTTGGCGTGTAAGTCTCTGTGTAGGGATGAATGTTTAATTTAATGGGGATTTTTGTACGTTGATTCATTTAGGGTGAGTGGGTGGTAGCGGAGACATTAGTGTTTTTGGAGGTCTGTTCAATTTATAAAAAAAGAATAGTTTTCAATTATTTTGGTTGAATGCTGTAACAGAATAAAATAATGAATAAAAGTCCCATGATTGTAGGGACTGCTAGGGCTGGGGGATATGGCCAAAATATCATATCACAGTATTAATAAACATTTCTGATGGTATTTTATGTTTTTCAATAATAAGTTCTAAATTTACTTTGAGTAGTAACCCTAGGGTGGCAACACATACACTGATCAAAAATAGAAACGCAACAGGTAAAGTGTTGGTCCCATATTTCATGAGCTGAAATAAAAATTCTCATTTTCCATAAGCACCAAAAACGTATTTCTCAAAAATTGTGTGCACAATTTTTTTCACATCCCTGTCCAACGGCCTCACAACCGCAGACCACCTGTAACCACGCCAACCCAGGACCTCCACATCTGGCTTCTTCACCTGCGGGATCATCTGAGGATTATTTATTTCTGTACTAAAGCCCTTTTGTGGGAAAAACACATTCTGATTGGGTGGGCCTGACTGCCAAGTGGGTAGGCCGATGCCCACCCATGGTTGCACCCCTGCACAGTCATGTGAAATCCATAGATTTAAGTCCTTATGATTTTATTTCAATTGACTGCTTTCCTTATATGAACTGTAACTCAGTAAAATTTTTGAAATTGTTTCATGTTTCGTTTATATTTTTGTTCAGTATACATTCTAAGTGATTTAAATGGGTCTTTCTACATTGACTGTTTTATACTGTTCAACTAAACTTGAAACAAATAATTTTCAGCATTAATAATTTCTGTATTTCGTGCACTCATTTGAGATAATTTCCACGGTGCCATATTTTTAACCAAATGCGATTTTAGTCAAACAGTTGTGTCAACTGTTGGAGTCAAGGAAATAGAATAATAATTATAATTGTATAGTTAGAATATATTAGTGTCCACTTTGAATACAGTGTTTGACATGACAACGAATGGAAATGCCAGGGAGGAGTTATTGTGACAGGGTAGGAACTAGTGTTGATAAGTGTTTCCTAGAGGACCCTATAATCTTTGGCTACGTTAAATGTTTTATCTTAGCTACTACATGTAGCTAACATATCCATGCTTTGCATATTCCTCTTTGATTTAGATGATACTGTTGCACAAACAACATGCTGATTTAGGTCTACACCATCACTGGTATTAGGCTCTATAGCTAGTTGTTTGCTCTGACTCAGTAACTGTATTAGCTAACTAGTGATTAGCATTAGTTGCTAACATGAATTAGCCCCAACTTGCTAAGAAAAGACTATCGGTTTTCAGATGTAAGAAACACAAACTAATAGTGTAATTATAGAACACAAGTGGATTTATATTAAGAAGCAAAGTTAAAACCGCATCAACATTTGTTTCATGTGCTACATTGACCATGCAGACTGAACTGTCTCGTGGTTGAGTAAGTACAAAGGGAGTGAGAGACCCCTGTTATAGAGGGTAAATTAAAAACCTAAACCGGTCCATGCATCAACACCGGTGTATAGTAAAATACGGTATTTTATTTTGTTTTACCTTTATTTAACTAGGCAAGTCAGTTAAGAACAAATTCTTATTTACAATGACGGTCTAGGAACAGTGGGTTAACTGCCTTGTTCAGGGGCAGAACGACAGATTTTTACATTGTCGGCTCGGGGATTCGATCTTGCAACCTTTCGGTTACTAGTCCAACGCTCTAATCGCTAGGCTACCTGCCGCAGTATACTGGCCAGCCCTACTGATTGCCCATTACTGCTTATCACATATTGACAAAAATTATAGTGAACTAAAATATAAACGCAACATGTAAAGTGTTGGTCCCATGTTTCATGAGCTGAAATAAAAGATCCCAGAAATGTTCCATACGTACAAAAAGCTTATTTCTCTCAAATGTTGTGCACAAATTTGTTTACATCCCTGTTGTTGAGCATTTCTCCTTTGCTAAGATAATCCATCCACCTGACAGGTGTGGCCTATCAAGAAGCTGATTAAGCAGCATAATCATTACACAGGTGCACCTTGTACTGGGGACAATAAAAGACCACTCAATGTGCAGTTTTGTCATACAGCATAATGCCACAGATGTTTTGAGGGAGCGTGTAATTGGCATACTGACTGCAGGAATGTCCACCACAGCTGTTGCTAGAGAATATAATGTTAATTTTTCTCCCGCCTGCATCATTTTTGACAATTTGTCAGTACGTCCAACCGGTCTCACAACCACAGACCACGTGTCTGTGCCGCCCCAATTGCAATTGTGGCATGTTGCGTTTTTATATTTTTGTTCAGTATAAATGTAAGGGAAATGTTTAACCAGGTGTGTTATGGTGAGGGTCTGCAACGTGGTTTTTATGTGGGTGTTGTCCACTCACTCACCCCCCAAGCTCTCCTTTCCATAGTCTAATCCATCTCTGCATCCTGGCTCCTAATGGCTGCAGCTCTCTGCTGGCCTGGCTGTCTGGGGAGGGGGGAACATTCGCAGAGTGTGTGCCTCTGCCTGCCTCATTGACTGGCATTCATAAACCTCTTTAAAGCATGCGATTAGGATTGACTAAAAGCTCAGCAGTTTTCGAATAGTGAGAAAGCTTTGCTGTTAAGTAGGGGAGGCAACGAGAAAGAGATTTTGCCATCAGCACTAAGTTCTCTGAGTCTCCTGATAGAGGAGAGTGGAACAGAAACATTGCCTTAAGGAAAGGAGAGGTAAGGACAACTAAATACTCTTAATCATAGCTCTCTCTTGTCGAGACTTTTTCAATGTCAGGCAGTGCCACTACAAATGTGGTTTTAAGTTGCCATCCACAAATAAGAGCCTTATCTGCTTGTACCACCTTTACCACTTCCATTACAGTCTGAGCTCAGAGCTGTACATAACGCGTGGGTCTAGATCATTTTTCAGTCCCCATCAATGCAGGGCATTAGAAACTAAAGCAAATAACGTCTACATGATCACACCACCAGTGGAGCTGCTGATCAAAACGCTACTCTCCACCCCCACATCCGCATTAATGCCAGGGCACGCTCATTTGTTTTCTCATCATGCTGAAGTGCTCTGTCATTATGAAAATGATCCCGTAGAGCAGCTGTTGCAGCTATCTAACCCTGTGGTGAGTCATCATACTCATTTGCATGGCCTGCCTGTGACTGAGCAGGTAGCAGTCATGTAGCTATGACGGGATGGCATGGCAACGCAGTGGGGTATGGAATAAGATTCAACTCGACTTTCATTTGATTTAGCCTTTCAATTATTGAGTGACAACTTTCTCTGCATTTCTGTAATATAGCTCTTTGTTCAAAGCTAAAACTGTGAACTTCTCCTTTTCAGAGACTGTTTGCAGATCGGCTATACCTAATTGAACACCCCAGGCAAAGCATTAGTAGCAAATTAGTGTGACTGCCTCCTTCAAAGAATACAGCAGGTCAGAATTCCCCCAGGAAAGAATGTTGGAAATTGTATTTTTTTTTATTACAGTATTACATAGGATACATCCTCTTTATGTATCTTTATTAGTTCTACCCAGTGATCAGAGAGAAGGTCATATGTTTTGGAGGACTATGCAAAGGCAGAACTCCTGTAACCGTTAAGTCAGTCATCGGGGGCAGCTTAATGATGATGAATTGTGGAAAAGGTTCGGCTGAGACTCTGAAGGCAACAGCTTGGAGCAGAACAGCCACACCTGCATTACACACACGCTTTCCTGAGAATAAAGCACACGCTTTCCTGAGAATAAAGCACACGCTTTTCTGAGACCTTGTTGAAAGCTTTTCTGAAGAAGGGGGTTTGTTCCAGGCCTACATCAAGTCTCACATGGAGTCAGCAAGAAAACACACCTGCCATTTTGAACAACATACACAATAACCTGCCTTTCACAACATCCCCAACCACAGAAGAGTTCAAATTGCTTGTTATTACTGTACATTTCATAAACTGGACTTTATTGACACACTTACCTGCATTGCATAACTGGTCATTGAACCAGGATGAAAGGAGGTAGAGTACTAACATAAAATATGTTTAAGATCTTCCAGTCACATTTGTGTGTTTACCAAACATTTCCTTTTTTTGGACATGACATCGCTTCTCTCAGGTCACTCCTTGTCACACACTTTCCCTTCCTGTTTCTGTCTCTTTCCTGCGGATGGCGAGAGGCTAACTCTGTCAGATCTGTCAGCTAGGCTTAGTCCAACCAGGCAGAAATCAAGTTCAGTGTTCCTTCCCTCTCATCCCAACTCCCCCAGGCTGTCACTGACTTCAGGTCCCCAATATGTGTCACACAGCCTTCTCATTCTACCCATGTCCATTCACTTGGGTGGGGGTAATTGAGTGCATTGCATGTGTTGGTGGCTAATACTAACACATTTGGAAGGATTTTCACACACGTGCTCAGACACACTTCTGCTCTGCAACGCTTTGTTTGTTGCTTCGCTGGTAGCACATCATGCTACCAGAGGACATGACGACTAATTCATAACAGCTTTTACTGTGCTTGACAGACAAATGATTTCTTCCAGGGTAGGTTCATGCCCTGCCCTTGTGTAGATGCAATTAAGTGCAATGAGAATGCAATTAAACATAATGCTGACAAAGCTCTGAATCCATAGGCTATAGATTAAAAAGTAATGAATACTCTTTGCTAAAGGCCAATAAAGCTGCTCTTTTAATGGTCTACGCTCCAAGAAATTAATGGACCTTTCAGCAATGTTTTTTATCAACTTGCTTAATGGCTAACTAGCCTGCTTAATCATTTTCATTCTGTCCTGCAAATGCAGCGTTAGATAAGTGCTTTATCTTTCACATAGCAGCTTCTTCTCTTGCACTACATCATCTGCCTTCAGCTCTCACAAAACAAACCCATC
The DNA here is from genome assembly GCF_901001165.1 of Salmo trutta. Lineage (NCBI taxonomy): Eukaryota > Metazoa > Chordata > Actinopteri > Salmoniformes > Salmonidae > Salmo > Salmo trutta. Next base: position 26,215,183 of record NC_042989.1, read on the forward strand.
TAAAGGGAAGCATCAACTTCTCATGCAAGCAGTTATACATAGCTTCCCACTTCTGCACATTTTGTCCCCCCCAGGCTGTTTGTAGTAGATCAGAGGGTATTGATCGTCTCTAAAGCCTTTTACAGCCTAGTACTCTAGTTCTGGGGGTTCTAATGACTTGAAACGTAGGCACTAGGCAACTGTGAAAAAGCATTGCCACATCTCACAACCAGCTGCTGGGAAGATTAGACTTTATTATAATCTATTTAGCAAGAGAGACCTGGCCAAAATAGTAGCACACAAAGTTTAAAACATTTACAACATAAAACACAAAGCACTCCAGTTTTAAAACCTCAGTTTACACACATTGAACAGGCATATTAGTTTATGGAGGAGTGGTTCAACACCTGTACGTATTGTCCCATCAAGTGAAATGGGTTGTTTTACAGGGTCCGCCACAGTACGGCTCACCTGGAGCATATTAGGGTTAAGTGTCTTGCTCGAGCACATCACCACATGTTTCACCTTGTCTGCTAAGGTATTCAAACCAGCAACCTTTCAGTTACTAGGGTAGGGGTCAAAAGATTGACAACCCACTAAATCATTTTTCACCATAGGGTAAAATCTAACAAACATAATGTAAGGAGATGATTTCCTGTACTTTAAGTCCTTTTTCTAGCTCGTTCCAAGTAGAGGGGGCAGAGTACTGGAACACTTTTTTACCTAGCTCTATACGGGCCTGACGCCGTATGTCTACCAGATGCGCATGAGCTTTGCCGAATGTTGTTTTTGCCAGATGTCTAGTCCGCATTTTCCATACTTGACGCACATGTGCTTCGCAAGCCTGCAGAATGGTTTACAGCATGGAGAAGGTCATTTTGCTACCGGCGCCTCCATGCTAAAAATGCTGCAGGGAGACACATTGCCAATACGATTGGATTACCTGGACAGTTGAATGGGGAAGTAATTAGCTGGAAAGTGGGAGCTAGGTGCTGTTCATTTTTTGGATAAGCTAGTATACAGCAAAGTGGTTAGCTTTGTAGTTAGCTTGACTGTTTATGAACTTCTGCTTGTATCACCGCACAGTAAAGCAACGCACGAGTTGAAAATATTGAATGCATGCAGTACACAGAACGCACCGAAGTCTAGTGTGGCATCCCCAACGCAGCGTTGCGGACAGCTCCATTGACAATGAATGACTTCCGCCGGACCGCGAAGAGTTTGACACATCTGGTGGACATGAAGCTTTAGTCACCGTCGAGGAGATGCAGTCCTGTGAGCCTAGGCGATCATTGTCATTAGCCTGCTGGACAATCTAGGTACTCTGGTAAAATGGGAGCCTTCCATTAAGATCTGTGAGAAGTGGTAAATAATGTATAGGGGACTTGTGGGAGGATGTGATAACCGTAACCTGTGTTTTGGTTATTGTTGCGATTTAATATTCTCTGCTGGAGCCAAAATGAGTGGGAAGACCTTCAGGCACCTCACTGAGATAAAGAAATATTGTGTGAGATGCCCCCGGTGATGAGGAACTTACTCTCCCGGGTCTATTGCTTTTGACCCGGATCAACAGGACATGGATCTGACACTCCTGACTTGTGTTCAGAGTATTTCCAAGAGACTGCTCAAACAGAATCCTGATTGACTGTTAATTGACTTCCTCTTCCTGTTTTCAGAAAGTTATTGCTTCCTACTGAAAACAGCACAGATTAATTTTAAATGTCCCTAGACTGTAGTGTAGGTTGTAGGAGGGGAAATGAGCTTGGCTCAGATTCAAGCATCTCTAGTGTTTTGTTGGCCTTTGACCTCTTGGCTCAAAACGCTAAGCTCAAATCACTGTGTTCAATTTGTTAGTTTTAGTAATGAGGAGAAAGTTCATACATTTTGTCTGTCCTTTGATTCCTTACCCAACTCTTTGTTGAAATTGCAAAGGGTTGGTGTGTTCCTATAGTCTCATCTGTGTTTATGTGGTGATGACATTGAGTTAACTGGAATAATGAGTGGAGATTTAGTGTTAGGCATACCATTAGCCTAGACAAGTAGTGTTGAACTGTCTATCTAGGCCATAGGCTGGTCTGAAGCAGTGTTGGTGTTTTTGACTGATGGGCTGATGTCACTTCTGTAGAACTGCAGTGCTTCAACATGATGGCACCACATGTGGAGGTTCCTCTAGTGAAATGCAGGAAACAGTCTGCTTGTGGTAAACATACGATGGAGTCAAGATGTCACACATGGAATGTAAATGCATGTTTATGTCTGAGAGACGCATTTGAAACTTTTTTTAAATTGAAAGTGATGGCAAGCTCCGAAACCCAAATAAACTCCCCATATGGTACGCAGCAGTGCATTATCCTAACCCACATCATCCTCCATTCCGTTCCAGCCTGTGAGCTCTGCTCAAGTGTGGAGCTGTCACATTTAATGAGCAATAGGCTAACTTGCATTAGGCTAGGCTTTAGTTTAACATATGGATTTGTACAGTCTGCTTTAAGCCTGCACATAATTGTCCTTCTCACTAATGTTTCAGTGCATCATTCAGTCATATTGACATCTTTTGATTATGGGCAGAGCTGTCTAACATACTGTATTTAGATTTTTTTAAGATGATTAGTTTGGGAAAGGTTGATTATCCTAAAGTTGAATTATCTTTCAAAAGCCATCTTAAATTAGGACTAACATTTTTTGGGACAATGAGAGAAATATTTAAAATCTGCCAGTAAAATTCTATTAAGACTATTTTTTTTATGGTCAGATAATGGAGTTGCATACAGGCACATTTTTTTTGTCATCTATCATGTTAGGACGTTAGTCACATGATGTACTCCCTTCCTGCGTTCCTACAGTGAACTGTCATGAACTTTTAATTGACTGTCTTTGCTATTAAAAGCAGCCAATTGCCTCTTTGCCACAGTAAGGTTAGGTAATGTCAGTTTTCGGGATCCCTCAGTTGGTTCGGGATTTAAATGTTATTTTTTGTTATGGATAAAACATTTCTCAAAAGCCAATGTATTCCCACACTGTTATCGTTAAAACCCTCTACTCCCTTTCACTAATTTCACAGCCCACAGCTATAATTCAAACCACAGTTGTAGTGTATTGACAAGCCCATATCATCTGCCCTAACTAGTTGACTCTGGACAGCCTTTTTTGGTTGTCATCCTCATGCATTTAAAAGAGAAAAGAGAAAGGCCTCCATAACAATTCGGCCAAACCTCCAGATTGAGCATTGGTTTGCCTCATCAGCTACCAGCACTCACAGTGGGCTCTGAGGGAGGAGAGCGGCGCGATCAGAGAAAGAGCTGGAGAACGTGCAAGCTGAGAGGGCTCTGTGGGTGTAATTTTTCTGGTGGTACACTGTTCATTTGAGACGAATTGTTTTGGGTATGGAATATTTCCCTCCTGGTGATAAAGTAGGTCAGTGCTATAATACCCAATGGATAAACTCCGAGGTGGGGGGGGGGGGGTGGTGTGTGTGAGTGAGTGAGAGACGGCAGTTTGACCCTTAATAAGCCGAGAGAGGTGGAAAACCAGTTATAAAACAAGGAAAAAGAGCTGCTGTGGTAAGGGCAGGGGAAATTGACGAGACATAGCTGATGCTTGGTGCACCATGCTTGGAGGGAGATGTGGAACATCGTACCCTGGAATCTGACTCCAGTTAACCCGTCCAAAGAGTGTCAGAAGACACCGGTTCTGACCCCGCTGCAGTTTGCCATCAGATCTCCTGAAACCGGATTTAATGATGCCTGAAATCACTGTTTTATTTGCTTTTGTGAGGTCTCTTAAGAACTTGGAAGGGTGGGCAAAGGGTTTAGTGACACTGCCTTGAGCTACTCTGGGCAACGAGATTGCAGGTTTAGACTGAACTCTTTGTGTTATTTTGGGTGACGGGGTGGCCTAGCTATGCTGTAATTGCAGTCCACATGACCGTTGAGTCACAGTAATCTCCTGTTATGTAGTCTGGACATGCGCTGGTAGTACCCAACTTGCTAACTACCATCATGTCCTAATGGCCTGGTATTCAGGGTTCTATTGTCCCTCCATCACGTCCTAATGGCCTGGTACTCAGGGTTCTATTGTCCCTCCATCACGTCCTAATGGCCTGGTACTCAGGGTTCTATTGTCCCTCCATCACGTCCTAATGGCCTGGTACTAAGGGTTCTATTGTCCCTCCATCACGTCCTAATGGCCTGGTACTCAGGGTTCTATTGTCCCTCCATCATGGCCTGGTACTCAGGGTTCTATTGTCCCTCCATCACGTCCTAATGGCCTGGTACTCAGGGTTCTATTGTCACTCTAGCATCAATGCAAATCGAAAATCACATCAAACACATATCATCAAAACACTATCATACTTTCAAAACTCACCTCACTGTCATGATCAATTTTGAAGAAAGAAGTTCAACAGCAGGTTGAAACTGAGTGTAAAACATGGTTGTTGTGGAGATTGTTTGAAATCCATATACACATTTGAGCTTATGCATATGCTTATAAGCCCAAGCCCCCCCCACCCCTCCCCCAAAAAACAAATTAAAATGATTGCCGTTATACAATACATAGCCTTTCACTTATTACACATGGCAGCAAAACATAACCCAAAACTGATTTAAGATGTCTTTGGTATATAATTGATCTAACCTATACTCCAAAAGTAAATCGTTTTTAGTCATCGCCTTTGTGTGTACTGTATTATTATGCATACTGGATGGACTTATGCTATGCTCCAAAATGTCTATCCACGAGTCTGGGAGAGAACTTATAGCCCTAGGCGATGCAGTTGGTTCATTGATTATGCAGGGCGATTTTGAATAGCCTAGTAATAGGGATGTTAAATATTTTCATAATTAATTGGGTGACATTAACTTTAGCTATACAGAACATCTCACCACCATCTGTTTCCATCTCCTCCTCGCTCTCTTTTATTCCTTTCTTCAGCATGCAGAGGGGCTGTCGACAGTTTAGTGAAATATGTTTCGTTGCGAAAAAAGATTATTGATGTTCCCGAACAGATTTCACTTGGTTTCCCAAATGATGCACTGGGTAGCTGCAGGAACACGTTTGGAGAGCCTGTGGCATACGGAGTTTGGCCGGAATATCACCTGTCGCGCAGCGAAAGCATGCTTCTCAAACAGTGGTTAATGCCTGGAGTGAAATAAGTGTTTTTATATTCATTTATCAGCTGTTCATATTAAGCACATGGTCCGCTATAGAACCGAAGGAGCCTGCCAGGCATCATTAAAAAAACTGACCTGCGAGAAAACGCAGCCTCCATTTGCTATTTGAGGGCATACAGATTAGAGGTCGACCGATTTTAATTGGCATGGGCGATTTAACTAGGGCTGATTTTCAAGTTTTCATAACAATCGGTAATCGGCCTTTTTGGACGCCGATTACATTGCAATCCACGAGGAGACTGCGTGGCAAGCTTGACCACCTGTTAAACGAGTGCAGAATCAAAAGGACCTTGTGGCTGCAAGGAGCCAAGGTGTAAGTTGCTGCTTGCTTTTTATAAGTTTTATGCTAGCTAATCTTCACAATCACGAGTTAACTACACATGGTTGACAATATTACTAGGTTAACTAGCTTGTCCTGCGTTGCAAATAATCAATGCGGTGCTTGTTCATTTACCATCAAATCACAGACTACTTCAACTTCGCCAAACGGGTGATGATTTAACAAAAGCACATTTGTGGGAAAAAGCACAATCGTTGCACCAATGTACCTAACCATGAACATCAATGCCTTTCTTAAAATCAATACACAGAAGAGTATATTTTTTTAAACCTGCATATTTGGTTAAAATGAATACATGTTAGCAGACAATATTAACTAGGGAAATTGTCACTTCTCTTGCGTTCTGTGCAAGCAGTCAGGGTATATGCAGCAGTTTGGGACCATATTTAGACTTAAGGTTGCCACCCGTTCGGTAAAATACGGAACGGTTCTGTATTTCACTGAAAGAATAAATGTTTTGTTTTCGAAATGATAGTTTCCGGATTTTACCATTATTAATGACCAAAGGCTCATATTTCTGTGTGTTTATTACAATTAATAAATGTAGAAAATAGTCAAATAAAGAAAAACCCTTGAATGAGTAGGTGTTCTTAAACTTTTGACCGGTAGTGTATATTCTTCTTACTTTAAAATAATGTTATGGGACTTATAAGCATATCTTGTCTGCTAAATGAACAAGCCTACAGCCTATGGCATGGTACATAACCAGATAACATACTGTAGGCCAACTCATATTCTATTCTTCTGGAAAAAAAAAATCTTTATATCATAATGTTTCTTTAGACCTGAAGAGAATAAATAATGAATTTATTTTGATGGTATATATTCAATTGACATATTAGGTTTTTTTTTAAATGTAGATGTTGCAAAGGTGCACATCAGAGTCTTGTATGCATGGAGGCCTGGAGATAATTATCAAACACGTTTAGTAACGGTCAGTTACCGTGAGACCAGTTTTTTTCCATGACAATAACCGGCTGACAAAATGTAATGACCGCAACAGCCCTAGTCCCAGACTGAGTCATCGGTATGCTTGGTAGAGAATGCCAACATGGGCTAACCTTCTGGGTCACCATAGTTGCAAACACTATGCTATTCCACCATAGATCTGTTCTAATTGGATACATGCTGGTGAGGGGAGGGACGGTCTCTACACCATGCAAACCATAAGACTGAAATGGCAAGACCGTGCACCGTCGTCTCTTTATGACTTCAGCATGTGAATGAAGGCTCCATTCTCCATTTGACAATAAAAGTCCATATGCTCCATTCAGTCAGCATATATAGTATTCTGCAATGGACTGTCAATTCATAAATAACAGTGCTGTAAAATAGTCATTCAAGTTGTATAATAGGTCACACAAGTGGTTACATGTCAGAGGACTGTTATCACACATGCATGCACTAGGGTCTCTACTAGATAGCACAACCACAAAGTCAAAAATGTCTATCGTAGAAACTATGAAAACATTTTGTTTTTTGTCTTAATTTAAGGGTACGGTTAGGCATAAGGTTAGCGGTGGGGTTACGGTTAAGCGTTAAATCACATTTTTAAGAATATCAATTGTATAAATAGGCAGCGTTTATGACTTTGTGGTTGTGGTAACTAGTGACGACAATGTACTAGGCTACATACACAACTAGTGAGCTTCTTTTCCAATCTCTTAGCCGGAATGAGCACTTAGGCTAGGTCCCCTAGATCTACACTGCCGTTGTTCAAGCCAGTGGCACATCTACTGTGTCAGCCCACCCACCCCTGTCTTACCCTACAGTAGAGTCCCGCACGGGTCAGTTTTTTGAAGCCGCACCCCCCCCCCCCCCCCCCCCCCCACGCCTGCAACATCAATTCTGAGACTCACCCGACATCAGGATAGATTTTTCTTCGCAACCTGACCCACCCACATAGAATTGTTCCGAGAGCCCATCCGTGACCCGACAAATAACATACTTTTATGTCATCCGCCCTGGCATGCTGTCAATTAACTTCTGGGCCACATCCTGACTGATGTCAGCCCATTCTTGCATAATCAATGCTTGGAGTTTGTCAGAATTTGTGGGTTTTTGTTTGTCCACCCGCCTCTTGAGGATTGACCACAAGTTCTCAATGGGATTAAGGTCTGGGGAGTTTCCTGGCCATGGACCCAAAATATCGATGTTTTGTTCCCCGAGCCACTTAGTTATCACTTTTGCCTTATGGCAAGGTGCTCCATCATGCTGGAAAAGGCATTGTTCGTCACCAAACTGTACCTGGATGGTTGGGAGAAGTTGCTCTCGGAGGATGTGTTGGTACCATTCTTTATTCATGGCTGTGTTCTTAGGCAAAATTGTGAGTGAGCCCACTCCCTTGGCTGAGAAGCAACCCCACACATGAATGGTCTCAGGATGCTTTACTGTTGGCATGACACAGGACTGATGGTAGCGCTCACCTTGTCTTCTCCGGACATGCTTTTTTCCGGATGCCCCAAACAATCGGAAACGGGATTCATCAGAGAAAATGACTTTACCCCAGTCCTCAGCAGTCCAATCCCTGTACCTTTTGCAGAATATCAGTCTGTCCCTGATGTTTTTTCCTGGAGAGAAGTGGCTTCTTTGCTGCCCTTCTTGACACCAGGCCATCCTCCAAAAGTCTTCACCTCACTGTGCGTGCAGATGCACTTTACACCTGCCTGCTGCCATTCCTGAGCAAGCTCTGTACTGGTGGTGCCCCGATCCCGCAGATGAATCAACTTTAGGAGACGGTCCTGGCGCTTGCTGGACTTTCTTGGGCGCCCTGAAGCCTTCTTCACAACAATTGAACCGCTCTCCTTGAAGTTCTTGATGATCCGATAAATGGTTGATTTAGGTGCAATCTTACTGGCAGCAATGTCTTTGCCTGTGAAGCCCTTTTTGTGCAACGCTATGATGACGGCACGTGTTTCCTTGCAGGAAACCATGTTTGACAGAGGAAGAACAATGATTCCAAGCACCACCCTCCTTATGAAGCTTCCAGTCTGTTATTTGAACTCAACAGCATGACATTGATCTCCAGCCTGGTCCTCGTCAACACTCACACCTGTGTTAACGAGAGAATAACTGACATAATGTCAGCTGGTCCTTTTTGTGGCGGGCTGAAATGCAGTGGAAATGTTTTTGGGGGATTCAGTTCATTTGCATGGCAAAGAGGGACTTTGCAATTAATTGCAATTCATCTGATCACTCTTCATAACATTCTGGAGTATATGCAAATTGCCATCATACAAACTGAGGCAGCAGACTTTGAAAATGTATATTTGTGTCATTCTCAACTTTTGGCCACGACTGTAGGCTATTAGGCTTATCCCATTCCCTGCATTAATTAATTTGTCTGCATGTCTAGTTTTGGATGAGAGGAAACCATGCCATGAATGAAGAACGATAGGCCTGTCTTATTTTCACGATTCGGCACATTGACAACTCAAATTGCTTTGGGAAAAAAGCCTTGTTTGCATACCAATTTGCATACCGCCCAAACAGATCCACAATCAATTGCACGCCACACTGCCCTTTCCCACCTGGACAAAAGGAACACTTATGTGAGAATGCTATTCATTGACTACAGCTCAGCGTTCAAGACCATAGTACCCTCAAAGCTCATCACTAAGCTAAGGATCCTGGGACTAAACACCTCCCTCTGCAACTGGATCCTGGACTTCCTGACGGGCCGCCCCCAGGTGGTGAGGGTAGGTAGCAACACATCTGCCACGCTGATCCTCAACACTGGAGCTCCCCAGGGGTGTGTGCTCAGTCCCCTTCTGTACTCCCTGTTCACCCACAACTGCATGGCCAGGCACGACTCCAACACCATCATTATGTTTGCAAACAACACAACAATGGTAGGCCTGATCACCGACAACGACGACACAGCCTATAGGGAGGAGGTCAGAGACCTGGCCGGGTGGTGCCAGAATAACAACATATCCCTCAACGTAACCAAGACTAAGGAGATGATTGTGGACTACAGGAAAAGGAGGACCGAGCACGCCCCCATTCTCATCGACGGGGCTGTAGTGGAGCAGGTTGAGAGCTTCAAGTTCCTTGGCGTCCACATCAACAAACTAGAATGGTCCCAACACACCAAGACAGTCGTGAAGAGGGCACGACAAAGCCTATTTCCCCCTCAGGAAACTAAAAAGATTTGGCATGGGTCCTGAGATCCTCAAAAGGTTCTACAGCTGCAACATCAAGAGCATCCTGACTGGTTGCATCACTGCCTGGTACGGCAATTGCTTGGCCTCCGACCGCAAGGCACTACAGAGGGTAGTGCGTACGGCCCAGTACATCACTGGGGCTAAGCTGCCTGCCATCCAGGACCTCTACACCAGGCAGTGTCAGAGGAAGGCCCTAAAAATTGTCAGACCACAGCCATAGACTGTTCTCTCTACTACTGCATGGCAAGCTGTACCAGAGTGCCAAGTCTAGGACAAAATGGCTTCTCAACAGTTTTTACCCCCAAGCCATATGACTCCTGAACACGTAATAAAATGGCTACCTGGACTATTTGCATTGTCCTGTCTGTCCCCCCCCCAACCCCTCTTTTACGCTGCTGCTACTCTGTTTATCATACATGTATAGTCAATTTAACTATACATTCATGTACATACTACCTCAATTGGCCCGACCAACCAGTGCTCCTGCACATTGGCTAACTGGGCTATCTGCATTGTCCCGCCACCCACAACCCGCCAACCCCTGTTTTACGCTACTGCTACTCTCTGTTCATCATATATGCATAGTCACTTTAACCATACCTACATGTACATACTACCTCAATCAGCCTGACTAACCGGTGTCTGTATGTAGCCTTGCTACATTTATAGCATCGCTACTGTTATTTTTCACTGTCTTTTTACAGTTTTATTTTTTTACTTTCCTATTGTTCACCTAATACCTTTTTTTGTACTATTGGTTAGAGCCTGTAAGTAAGCATTTCACTGTAAGGTGAAATGCTGTTGTATTCAGCACACGTGACAAATAAACTTTGATTTGATGATTTGATTTGACATTCAATATTGTTTAGATGGTCAAATATTTAATTGAAACTTAAAATACATTTTCAAAATCGAATAGTCTATAGGCTGCAAAAATAGCTTACGTTTATTTAGTAGGCTAATAGCTACTCAAAGGTTTACCAGCCGCACAGGTTTACACTTTATATGACCGCTGTATAGTCTAAATGAATGAAAGCCTGAATTAATGTAATAACTGATAATTCAGTAAACTAATACCTGCTTGCACTTCTCCAGGCTGTGTATCCATCTACCAGGTTGTTGTCCTCCTTGTCCACGATGACTCCAAAATCCTTCTAAACTGGGGATATGACTTGCGCAGCATCTGTTTCCACGATGGTGTGTTTCACCATCATAACCTTTTTGTCTTTCTTCTGTTAGAAAGCTAGGAGTCAAGGAAAATAAACTTGGCAACACATTGTCACGTGGCGAAGGGAATTTTCCCCTGCAAATGGACAAATTTAAACGTTTCAGCTCCACACAAATAGGCCTACCAATGGACTGTTCCCTGTTCCTTTTTCTTGCTGCCTCACTGCTCACAGCCTAATGGATTTTGCAACACAGCTAGCTTCTGGGTTTGTCAAACAAATATTTTGATTTTAAAACGACCCGCAAAATAATTGTTCTGAACCGCGAGCCGACCCGCAGGTTGAAATGTGATTCATTCCGCCAGCTGATTTTATTTGTTACATTTTTTTGGGGGGGTGGTCAACCACAGGGAACCATGGGTATCTTACTTGATGCAGGAATCTACCCTACATCTCCTTTTGGAGATGTTACACGACTGGAATGTGATGTGAACACAGGCCCTAGAAGAGGAGGTCGTTTTGCTGCTTTGGTCAAAATAGACCAACTGCTTCACTCACCGTCTTTGCTATCGCTGACCTCTGCACACTGATCACATAGGCCAAGAAACAAGTGAACCCTTTCCTGCACAGAAAGTGACCCAGTTTGTTGCTTCTAACCCCAACCCCCCCCCCCCCCCCCCCTTAAAAAATGTAGATGCACTATTGTAAAGTGGTTGTTCCACTGGATATCATAAGGTGAATGCACCAATTTGTAAGTCGCTCTGGATAAGAGTGTCTGCTAAATTACTTAAATGTAAATGTTTATTTTGTATTCTGTTTTGATTTGTCAGTCATAACTTCATGCAGGGCAGAACATTTTCCCACGGTTGGAATCTTTTTATTTCTATTCCCAGAACGCTCATGTAGAGAAATACAGGAACTTTGGATATATCCAATAACTTTGAATATTATTTTCTTTATTCTTGGTATGAGAATCCAAATTCAGTAGGCCTAGTTTGCGTGAGACAGTGGACCTTTATCACGATCATTGTTGTTGTTTGAAATGTCCTGGACCAGTGCAGACCTAGAATGATATTAGAAGCAGCACAGTGAGAGTTAGACATGTTTAGATTTCAGTCTAAACCTTTCAACATGGGCTAATTCAGCCTGCTTTGAGAACCTGATCACTTTAAGGAACGTAAGCTGGGTGGGGTTCTGGCATATTACCCTGAGGCTACATCATACATTAACTCATGCACAAATACACAAAACAACTCAGTCGATGATCGTCAGACTGCAGTAATGTTTATCAGATTTCTGTGTACTGTGTAATGACATGTGGCAGGGGAAAAGTAACTCAATTCCCTTTGTGCTAAACCACAGAAAAAAACATGTATTAAAAACTGAGAAGAGGAAAGTTATGCCAAGAGACAACAGAAGTTATAAAAGACATCCCCCACCCACATATCAAGCCAAATTGTCTCCCTACGCTGTAATGACTTCCATCTTGTTTGCTGCCACAATTTCGATATCAAAGCTGAATTCAGACTCCTCTATAGCTTGATGGTTTGTTGGAATGAAAAGGATTTGAATGTATTTCATCATACTCTCCATCATACCTCTTTTTACTCGTCTTTCTCTTCTTTGATGTTGCTGTCAGTTTACTCGGTTTACTTGTGGTTGTTTCCACAGTAACCACTTTCCCTCTGAAAATTTCCCCATGACTGACAGTGAATAGTGTCTGTCTCCATGGCAACAATAGTCTAACCCTTTCAAAGTTCAGGTTTATTTTCAGAGTTTGGCACTGAACTGAAATATAAGGAATGGTGGAGAACTGTCCCATTTTAAAATGAATGTCCCACTACAAAGGTCATGGGCCTCATCAGTCGGGGTGACTGCCATTTCGATTAGCCAATTCTTCAGAAAGATGACCACATCAATGTGTCCAAGGCTGATGTAGGCAACAATAAAACATTTTCTGCTTAAAAATGTCCTATGAGTCTTGAAGTTGGTGCAGTAGATGTAGATCTATGTCTGTGGGGAAAGTAAAGGCCTGATGTAGCAGGGTCTGCCCTCCTTAATGTCCTCAGCTTGGAATCTGTCCATCTCCATCACCGTGTCACCCCTTAACACACTGTGACCTGACTCTTTCTCCATTGCATGTGGCTTGTCTCCCAGCGCCAGAGCTGATGACAGAGGCAGTAGTTATCGGCGCATTCGGGAAGCACACTCCTTTAGTGTCTGTCAGTAAACTTTGCATTTAGTCAACACAGTCAGGAGGGCGTTCATGGGTTGAGATATTGGATGATGTTTTGTGCTAGGGTTGGACGGTATCCAGACCGTCATACTGTTTTCTGTACCATACCGGCATAAATGTTGTTACCAGAAGTGCAAAAAAAAGGCATGTTGTATTTTGAGCCTTAAAATCAAAGAAAATAGGCTTTGTGGTTGGAATTGCAGTATGTATTTAGTTTGAACAATTTAAATGTGAGCTAGCATGAGACTGGTTTTGTCTAGACAAACTGTTGCTTACAACCAGATAACTGTTCTGTGGAGAGAAAGTAATGTTGTTTGGGATGTTCTGGATCAACGTGTATGACGGCATGTTCCAGTTCCCGACAATATCCTTCAACTTTGCACCACCATTGAAGAGGAGTGGGACAACATTCACAGGCCACAATCAACAGCCTGATCAACTCTATGCGAAGGAGATGTGTTAGTGAGTTATGTTTTAGGATACAGTGGCTTGCGAAAGTATTCACCCTCCTTTGCATTTTTCCTATTTTGTTGCCTTACAACCTGGAATTAACATGGATATTTGGGGGGTTTGTATCATTTGATTTACACAACATGCCTACCACTTAGAAGATGCAAAATATTTTTTATTATGAATAATAAACAAGAAATGAGACAAAAAAACAAAAGTTCAGCGTGCATAACTATTCATCCCCCCCAAAGTCAGTACTTTGTAACGCCACCTTTTGCAGCAATTACAGCTGCAAGTCTCTTGGGGTATGTCTCTACAAGCTTGGCACATCTAGCCCCTGGGATTTTTGCCCATTTCTTCAATGCAAAACCTCTCCAGCTCTTTCAAGTTGGATGGGTTCCGCTGGTGTACAGCAATCTAAGTCATACCACAGATTCTCAATTGGATTGAGGTCTGGGCTTTGACTAGGCCATTCCAAGACATTTAAATGTTTCCCCTTAAACCACTCGGGTGTTGCTTTAGCAGTATGCTGAGGGCCATTGTCCTGAAGGAAGGTGAACCTCTGTCCCAGTCTCAAATCTCTGGAAGACTGAAACAGGTTTCCCTCAAGAATTTCCCTGTATTTAGTGCCATCATTCCTTCAATTCTGACCAGTTTCCTAGTCCCTTCCGATGGGGAAAAACATCCCCACAGCATGCTGCCACCACCATGCTTCACTGTGGGGATGCTGTTCTCGGGGTGATGAGAGGTGTTGGGTTTGCACCAGACATAGTGTTTTCCTTGATGGCCAAAAATCTCAATTTTAGTCTCATCTAACCAGAGTACCTTCTTCCATATGTTTGGGGAGTCTCCCACATGCCTTTTGGCAAAAACCAAACGTGATTGCTTATCTTTTTCTTCAAGCAATGGCTTTTTTTTTGGCCACTCCTTCGTAAAGCCCAGCTCTGTGGAGTGTACGGCTTAAAGTGGTACTATGGACAGATACTCCAATCTCCGCTGTGGAGCTTTGCAGCTCCTTCAGGGTTATCTTTGGTCTGTTTGCTGCCTCTCTGATTAATGCCCTCCTTGCCTGGTCTGTGAGTTTTGGTGGGCGGCCCTCTCTTGGCAGGTTTGTTGTGGTGCCATATTCTTTCCATTTTCTTAGTCATGTATTTAATTGTGCTCCGTGGTATGTTCAAAGTTTTGGATATGTTATCACCCAACCCTGATCTGTACTTCTTCACAACTTTGTCCCTGACCTGTTTTGAGTGCTCCTTGGTCTTCATGGTGCCGCTTGCTTGGTGGTACCCCTTGCTTAGTGGTGTTGCAGACTCTGCGGCCTTTCGGAACAGGTGTGTGTGTGTATATATACTGAGATCATGTGACACTTAGATTGCACACATGTGGCCTTTATTTAACTAATTATGTGACTTCTGAAGGTAATTATTTGCACCAGATCTTATTTAGGGGCTTCATAGTAAAGGGGGTGAATATATATGCACGCAGCACTTTTCAGTTTTTTTTTCCCAAAAAATTCTGTTTTGAAATTTTTTTTTTTTTTTTTTTTAATTCACCAATTTGGACTACTTTTTGTATGTCCATTATATAAAATCCAAATAAAAAATCTATTTAAATTACAGGTTGTAATGCAACAAAATAAGGAAAATGCCAAGGGGGTGAATACTTTTGCAAGGCACTGTACGTGACAGGTTTGGAATTTAATGCAAGTCGTCAAAAGCAAACAAACTGTCCAAGGGTTGTATGCGGTGGTTTCCCTGGCCAACATAGCCTACAGTCTGTAAAAGCTTGACTAATTACCCTCTTTGGCTGTCCTTGGGTCAGATTATCATGAACAGTTTGACAGGAAAAGCACAGAGCAGAAATGCTTTCAAATTTCCAAGAAAGTCTTGAAAGCTACGCCGACCTTGCTTCGCAGTGATGGGTTGTGGAGATATGGCCTCACATGAGCCTTGTAAAGCGCTTCACATCCCTAGTGATTTCTTATTAGCTCTGGTAATTGCTGGATTCCTCAATGCGATATGTGTGACCAATCAGACTGAATGGAAGCCAGATTGAATGGGTAGATGAAAAGAGCTCCAGTAACGATTTTGGACATTCATTTTTGTTTCCTAGAGATTTGACATGTCTCTATCTGCTTTTTCTGGCGAAATGGACTTGCAGTGTAGGGCTTGAGAGACTGCCCCTGAAACCTTTCCACTTGTCAATGCATTTAGATGTTTTTCTTGTGTCAAACCGCTTTGGTCAGTAGTGTAGCCTAGTGCTTTTCTAACAATTAGGCCTACCTTGTTTTACTCTTCGTCGTGATTCCCTTAGCTCTTCATGTCTTACATTTTCAGGCACCTGTCTCTTTCTAAGGCATTGAACTGTTAAACCTTGTCCATTCCCTACAGATGAGACCAGCTCACCTTGAATGGATTTCATGTCACAGTAGGTCCTGTGGGTTTCCCTTCACTTTAGCTGGTGCAAAACAGGCAGGGATTAGGCCTCTCCAGCCTGCTTTTTGTTGTAAATTCAATCGATCAGCAAGCCTTGCATCTGGCCTGCATTGACAGGGATAAACACATGAGTGCTTAGGGCTCAGAATGCTTTATCACCCTCCATTACTGTGTGAGCTCTCCAGAGCAAGGAGAAATACGAGCGGTAGGGACCAGAGATTCAGGTCATCTGCGAGATTTATTCATCTGCCCACTCTGGTGTACTACAGATGTAGAATCAAAATTTGACCAGTATTGTCGCAGCAAAATAATCCTGCAGCAACAGGATTTTAATGTTTAGTCCATAATGTTGCTGGATTGGTGGTGAGACTATTAGCTGGCCAAAATTTGGCAACATGAAAAGTGCAGTACTGTTATTAATATAACCTGGGCGGCAGCCTAGTGCAGGGGTCACCAACACGGTGCCTGCGGGCACCAGGTCGCCCCCAGGGACCACATGAGTCGCCCGCAGGCCTGGTCTAAAAATAGCACAACTCACTAGTGAGCTGCATCTGAAATGTAATTGTATTATGTTGCTATTCTTTTTAATCACACTTGCACCTAAACTTATCTAAACTCATGTATAATGAAATATTTTTAAGATAGTCATTTTTAGATAGATATATATATATATCTTAAAAATATTTCATTATACATGAGTTTAGGTGAACTCTGACCTACTCTAGTTCAAAGGTCAGTATTGTGCGCGTGAAAAAAACAGTGCTCGTGGAGAGTAAGCTAGCGGGCGCAGCGAAGAAAACAAAAGTGATCGGCTTTGAGCACGTGATGACTCCCGTTGTAAAAATCATAAACAACATCCGCTCCAAAGCAAAACAGCACAGGATTTTCAAGGTGCTATTGGAGGAGATGTCAGCTGAATATGGTGACCTGCTGCTACACACAGAAATCCGATGGCTCAGCAGAGGACGAGTTTTACTTCATTTTCAGTCCAAAGGGGAAGACGTCTCACTGCTAGAGGACACAGAGTGGACACTTGACCTTGCATTTTTGGCAGATATTACTGGGAAACTAAACGACGTGAACTGTAAGCTGCAAGGCAAAGGTAAGACTGTTGTTGATCTGATAAGTGCTTTAAATGCATTTAAAGCCAAGATGAACATTTTCTCTGGATTTACAGAAAAGAAAGGTGCTGCTCTTTCCCTCTGTGCAGTCGGTGCTGAAAGACAATGCTTCTGCATCTGAGACATTTGACAAAGTTGCAGAAAAGTACTGTGAAGTCATAAACAGACTTGGGCAAGAGTTTGAGAATGGGTTTTGTGACCTTCATCAGCTTGAGCCATGTGTGTCGTTCATTTCCAATCCTTTCAGGAATGTGGACACAACATTCTTTGCTGAGCAACTAAGTGCAACGTTCAACTTGGATGCTGGACAGGTGGAGATGGAAATCATAACATTGCAAAATGACCTCCACCTCAAAGCCTACCAGGCTGCACCAAACTTTTGGTGCCTTGTTGACACAGAGAAGTACAGTGGAGTATGCACAGCAGCTATGACAGTTGCTAGCCTGTTAGGTTGAACCAATCTCTGGGAATCAGCGTTTTCTGACATGAACTTCATCAAGAACAAACACAGAACACGCCTCACTGATGCACATCTGAAAGACTCACTCACAATTGCAGTGTCAAGTTACACACCAGATTACAATATACTGGTGAACAGCATGCAATGCCAGTCTTCCCACTAACAAAGAAACAGATACCAGATGTTGTCAGTGGCAACATGGCAGTGCCATGGCGAAGTTGAATTAAAATATTGAAGAATTGTGTTCAATTTAAAAGTGTGTTAAATGCAGCAGATTTGGTCATTAGTTCAAAATGTGACAAGATTTATTTAAAAATAAGTTGATTTTTCTAACATTACATAATTGATAACTTTTTGAGACAGTTCATGATTTGTTAAAAGGGTTTGTCAGTGGCTAGTGAAAATGAGACATTTTTCCTATGAAATGTAGTGATGTAAGTGATCATCTGAAAATGTAACAATTACTGAGATTAAAGTGCTGAATATTGATATCTGTTTCCCACCTTATTGTCATTGTTGATAATTGTGAGAAATTATTAACGTGATCAGTGTCTTCACATAGATGAGTATCATTAATCATTATTAATAACGTATAACTAAAGGCAAACTGAGCAAATTTGTTATTTCAGAAGAGCGTATCAAACTGGTAGCCCTTCGTATGACTCAGTACCCATGAAGTAGCTCTCAGTTTCAAAAAGGTTGGTGACCCCTGGCCTAGTGGTTAGAGCGTTGGACTAGTAACCGAAAGGTTGCAAGATCAAATCCCCGAGCTGACAAGGTAAAAATCTGTCTTTCTGCTCCTGAACAAGGCAGTTAACCCACTGTTCCTAGGCCGTCATTGAAAATAAGAATTTGTTCTTTACTGACTTGCCTAGTTAAATAAAGGTAAAAAAATATATATATTTAAAAAAAGACCTTGTGTTAGTGAGTTTTCGGTGAATTTGTGTAAATCATGTAGCTCATCTGCATTTCCTGCTGTGCAGAAAAGTTATCAGCAACAAAAGAGTGATCAAATTAGAATCCTACATCAGTAGTGATAATAGCCTATCCCAAAACAATAACAGTGTAAGATTAGTATGGCCTCTGGTTGTCTGTTTTTTTTGTTGGTGTGCTGAGAACTAAAGCTCACTTTTTAATATAACACAATTGCTTTTGACTTTGTTTGATCCAATTATCTGTTCAGCTATGTGAAAAGCAGACCGCCTTCCTACAGTTATTTTGAGCCTCATGGTTTTGTATGGGCTGTCTGTTGGACCCTGGATAAGTGGGATGAATCGGTTTGGTGTCTCTTGTTATTTTCCCTCCGCCAAACAAGCCACACATAAAAATAGTGCATACATTCTGTTCCTTTCTGGTACTCCAACATGACAACACAACAGCAATTTGACCTTTTCTCTCCAATGCTGTGCAGATTAGCTCTCAGATAGTGCAGGGATTTCTACTGTTTCACCTCTCTGGGGTAACGTCCCACCTGGCCAACATCCGGTGAAATTGCAGAGCGCCAAATTTAAAATACAGAAATAGTCGTAATAAACTTTCATAAAAATACAAGTGTTATACATCGGCTTAAAGATGAACTTCTTGTTAATCCAGCTGCTTTGTCAAATTTCAAAAAGGCTTTATGGCAAAAGCATACCATGCGATTATCTGAGGACAGCGCCCCGCTTACAAAAGCATACAAACATTTTAGTAAAGGAATTACTAAAGTCAGAAATAGCGATTTAAAATTAATCACTTACCTTTTGAAGATCTTCTTCTGGTTGCAGTCACAAGAGTCCCAGCTACACAATAAATGTTCATTTTGTTCAATAAAGTCCCTCTTTATATCCAAAAAACTCAGTTTTGTTCAGTAATCCACTGGCTCAAAGGCGGTCAAAACATGCAGACGGAATACATCCTAATAGTATCGGTAAAGTTCGTCGAAACATGTCAAACGATGTTTATAATTAATCCTCAGGTTGTCTATTGTCTAAATAATCGATAATATTTAAACCGGACAATAGCGTCTTCATTAGAAAGGAAAAACAACGAAGGGCGTGCAATCGGTCATGCAAACCAGCTCTGCTTGATTCTACAGCACTTACAAAATGGTCTCATTCTTCATTTTTCAGAAAACAAGCCTGAAACAATGTCTAGACTGTTGACATCTAGTGGAAGCCATAGGAACTGCAATCTGGGTCCTAACCATTTATATACTCTATAGGCATTTGATTGAAAACTACCCACACCAAAAAAATCCAACTTCCTGGATGGATTTTTGCCTGCCATATCAGTTCTGTTATACTCAGACATTATTTTAACAGTTTTGGAAACTTTATTTTTTTTATCCAATACTACCATGCATATGCATATCCTAGCTTTTGGGCCTGAGTAACAGGCAGTTTACTTTGGGCACGTTTGTCATCCAAACTTCAGAATACTGCCCCCTACCCCTACAAGCCCTGGATGCATCAAGAGCAGAAAGGAGCAATCACTTTGCTCATCCTAGCCTGGGTTAACCCTCCCGCAGAGGGGGCAGGTAGCGTCCGCAGGTATCTGTACCATTCATATGATGACAGCAGAAAGACATTCAAACTTTTTAATGATGGAAACCGTCTTGCTTAGCGGTTTCCATCATTAAATGCAGACAATGGCACTGGATTGATGGACACACTATTGGACTACTATGGTCAGAGTGAATGACTCTTAGTTTCACTCTGGCCTTCTATACTGCAGGGTCATGGTGGTGATGGGCTATATATATCAAGCTCTAGCAGGGCTCAAACTTGGCTCTGAGGATTTGGCCTGGTAATGGATTACATCGTCAGGCAGGGCAGGAGCAGGCCTCTGGAGTACATCTTCCTCACTGTAATCTCTCCTCACAGGGACAGCTGTGCTCAGAACGACATGATCTCTCAACAGACACAGGTGGAGGGGGATCCACTGGGTCTGTACTACCTCATGGGAATGAGAGCTTCATTATGTAGTGGGTTGTATGCATTCATAGTCAGTGTCTTTGCAACTCCATTGCTACACCATCTCCAGTGCATTTAATCGTGTGTCTCCCTCTCTCCCAGACTGTCAGAGAGGGTGATGATGTCAGTGAGTTGGTATGCTCACCCTTGGTTGAGCTGTAGAACGAGTCTCACTATGACCTGCCTCTTGTCTGTAACTCTGCTATACCCTCTGCTCTACCAGCATGTGACTGTGGAAGAGTCAGTGCTCAGACACACACACACACACACACACACACACACACACACACACACACACACACACACACACACACACACACAGAGAGACAATTTCCAGGCACACAGCAGATCACATTTAGTCCATCTCTGGCAGAACAGGAACCGTGGGATATTAGTCCAGCCAGCCCTGCTATTATCCCATCATTGTGCAGAGTAGACCCTAGCTGATGTCCCAGACAACAGGACAGAGGACACTACCACCATGTTTCATCCACACGGCTCTACTTTTACCCTCACTTTCTGTGGGAACTCATTTTCTCTGCTGCTCTGGGAACTTGGTGCAACAGGAGCTACTTTCACTGTTACTTGATCACTTTTTATAGCAGGTCCAGATTTGGTGTGTTAGCCAGCTGGCGACAGCAACTGCTGCCCAGTCGTGGTATTAATAAGGCTTACAGGATGTAGTGTCCTCCAGCTGGCCTGGCAGCAGCCTTACTGAGGGATGGGAACTTGGGAAGGGGATGGGCATTGACCAGGGTGTGCCCTGGGGGCAGGCCAGTAAGCCAGGCACATGGAGCCACCTGATGCAGCCACCTGATGCAGCCACCTGATGCAGCCACCTGATGCAGCCACCTGATGCAGCCACCTGATGCAGCCACCTGATGCAGCCACCCAGAAAAGCCACCCAGAAAAGCCACCCAGAAAAGCCACCCAGAAAAGACACCCAGAAAAGACACCCAGAAAAGACACCCAGAAAAGACAGCCAGTGGATTGAAAGACTCTGTCAGTCACACCCCAAAATTCTTTAAGTTTTGGCTGCATGAATTTATGCTAGTCGACGTGAGATTATCAGAAAGCTGAGAGAGTTACTTTTTTACCAGCCGGTGTTTGAACATTGATGGATCCTTAGCTTCCGCTTTGGACTCCCATCCTCCACTCAAGCACAAAAGAATGGTAGGCTTATAATAGTGTAGCCAGGTTGGTGGGAGTGCTGGCTCCCACCTTCTGACCCTGGCTGCCACCCTGGTTCTGTAGCACCGTGGATATGGCCAGGCTCCCAAGGTGTTGCCATCTGGAGAATGGTGATGGAACAGGCCTCTGCCATAACTCTGCTAGATAGTCAACCACCAAAGCTCCCTGATTCACAATATCTTTGCATACCTAGTAGGGTTTCGCCGACATGGCCGTAATCGTATCTGTAAATGTACAGTTTATAGTAGAGGTCGACCGATTAATTAGGGCCGATTTTCAAGTTTTCATAACAATCGGTAATCGGTATTTTTGGCCGCCAATTTGTATTTTTATTTTTTTTACACCTTTTATTTAACTAGGCAAGTCAGATTAAAAACACATTCTTATTTTCAATGACGGCCTAGGAACGGGGGTTAACTGCCTTGTTCAGGGGGGATTCGTTTTTGCAACCTTCCGGTTGCTAGTAGCGTTTCAAACGTCACTCGCTCTGAGACTTGGAGTAGTTGTTCCCCTTGCTCTACATGGGTAATGCTGCTTTGAGGGTGGCTGTTGTCGGTGTGTTCCTGGTTCGAGCCCAGGTAGGAGAGAGGAGAGGGACGGAAGCTATACTGTTACACTGGCAATACTAAAGTGCCTATATGTAACGGCTGTCGTAGAGAGGGGACCAAAGCGCAGCGTGTTGATTGCTCATGATGAATATTTATTTTTATCTCAGAACACTAAAGAAAAAATAACAAAGAGAAAACGAATGCGCACAGTTCTGTCAGGTACAGAAAACTAAACAGAAGACAACTACCCACAAACACAGGTGGGAAAAGGCTGCCTAAGTATACTGCTCAAAAAAATAAAGGGAACACTTAAACAACACATCCTAGATCTGAATGAAAGAAGTCATCTTATTAAATACTTTTTTCTTTATATAGTTGAATGTGCTGACAACAAAATCACACAAAAATAATCAATGGAAATCCAATTTATCATCCCATGGAGGTCTGGATTTGGAGTCACACTCAAAATTAAAGTGGAAAACCACACTACAGGCTGATCCAACTTTGATGTAATGTCCTTAAAACAAGTCAAAATGAGGCTCAGTAGTGTGTGTGGCCTCCACGTGCCTGTATGACCTCCCTACAACGCCTGGGCATGCTCCTGATGAGGTGGCGGATGGTCTCCTGATGGATCTCCTCCCAGACCTGGACTAAAGCATCCGCCAACTCCTGGACAGTCTGTGGTGCAACGTGGCGTTGGTGGATGGAGCGAGACATGATGTCCCAGATGTGCTCAATTGGATTCAGGTCTGGGGAACGGGCGGGCCAGTCCATAGCATCAATGCCTTCCTCTTGCAGGATTTGCTGACACACTCCAGCCACATGAGGTCCAGCATTGTCTTGCATTAGGAGGAACCCAGGGCCAACCGCACCAGCATATGGTCTCACACGGGGTCTGAGGATCTCATCTCAGTACCTAATGGCAGTCAGGCTACCTCTGGCGAGCACATGGAGGGCTGTGCGGCCCCCCAAAGAAATGTCACCCCACACCATGACTGACCCACCACCAAACCGGTCATGCTGGAGGATGTTGCAGGCAGAAGAACGTTCTCCACGGCGTCTCCAGACTCTGTCACATCTGTCACGTGCTCAGTGTGAACCTGCTTTCATCTGTGAAGAGCACAGGGCGCCAGTGGCGAATTTGCCAATCGTGGTGTTCTCTGGCAAATGCCAAACGTCCTGCATGGTGTTGGGCTGTAAGCCCAACCCCCACCTGTGGACGTCGGGCCCTCATACCACCCTCATGGAGTCTGTTTCTGACCGTTTGAGCAGACACATGCACATTTGTGGCCTGCTGGAGGTCATTTTGCAGGGCTCTGGCAGTGCTTCTCCTGCTCCTCCTTGCACAAAGGCGGAGGTAGCGGTCCTGCTTCTGGGTTGTTGCCCTCCTACGGCCTCCTCCACGTCTCCTGATGTACTGGCCTGTCTCCTGGTAGCACCTCCATGGTCTGGACACTACTCTGACAGACACAGCAAACCTTCTTGCCACAGCTCACATTGATGTGCCATCCTGGATGAGCTGCACTACCTGAGCCATTTGTGTGGGTTGTAGACTCCGTCTCATGCTACCACTAGAGTGAAAGCACCGCCAGCATTCAAAAGTGACCAAAACATCAGCCAGGAAGCATAGGAACTGAGAAGTGGTCTGTGGTCCCCACCTGCAGAACCACTCCCTTATTGGGGGTGTCTTGCTAATTGCCTATCATTTCCACCTGTTGTCTATTCCATTTGCAGAACAGCATGTGAAATTTATTGTCAATCAGTGTTGCTTCCTAAGTGGACAGTTTGATTTCACAGAAGTGTGATGGACTTGGAGTTACATTGTGTTGTTTAAGTGTTCCCTTTATTTTTTTGAGCAGTGTATGATTCCTAATCAGAGACAACGATAGACAGCTGCCTCTGATTAGGAAGATTTACATTTTAGTCATTTAGCAGACGCTCTTATCCAGAGCGACTTACAGTAGTGAATGCATACATTTCATACATTTTTCATACATTTTTTTTTCTTTTCGTACTAGTCCCCCGTGGGAATCGAAACCACAACCCTGGCGTTGCAAACACCATGCTTTACCAACTGAGCCACACGGGACCATACTCGGCCCATATATTCTGAGCAAGGAACTTAAACATTAGCTTTTTTACATGGCACATATTGCACTTTTACTTTCTTCTCCAACACTGTTTTTGCATTCTTTAAACCAAATTGAACATGTTTCATTATTTGAGGCTAAATTGATAGTATTTATGTATTATATTAAGTTAAAATAAGTGTTCATTCAGTATTGTTGTAATTGTCATTATTACAAATAAATACATTTTTTTTAATTGTCCGATTAATCGGTATCGGCCTATTTTTTGTCTTCCAATAATCGGTATCGGCGTTGAAAAATCATAATCGGTCGACCTTTAGTTTATAGTCGGATCAGATCATATTTTTATAGTCGGATCAGATCATATTGGTGATCGGAGAAAAAAACATTTTTTAATATGCCTAAGTAGATGTGGGCAAAATACCTCCCTGCAAATTAGGTGTGTGTGTGTGTGTGTGTGTGTCCCTCGACTTGCAGCAGGCAGACAAGTTTGCTGTCACCCAGCGTTTTCATTATTTGTAATTTTTTTTACTTGCCTCGCTTGTACGATATTTTACACATTTATAGCTTGATAGCAAACGTCCTTGCTGTGTGATTTATCATAGTAGCAGGCAGCAGCAATCTATATTATCAGACCAAAAACATGGAGGAGAAGTGATTGGGTGAAATTATGGGGAAATACAACTTCACTCTATCCAATCAGAGCAATCAATCAAATGTATTTATAAAGCCCTTCTTACATCAGCTGATGTCACAAAGTGCTGTACAGAAACCCAGCCTAAAACCCCAAACGGCAAACAATGCAGGTGTAGAAGCACGGTGGCTAGGAAAAACTCCCTAGAAAGGCCAGAACCTAGGAAGAAACCTAGAGAGGAACCAGGCTATGAGGGGTGGCCAGTCCTCTTCTGGCTGTGCCGGGTGGAGATTATAACAGAACATGGCCAAGATGTTCAAATGTTCATAGATGACCAGCCGGGTCAAATAATAATAATCATAGTGGTTGTCGAGGGTGCAACAGGTCAGCACCTCGGGAGTAAATGTCAGTTGGCTTTTCATAGCCGGTCATTCAGAGTATCTCTACCATTCCTGCTGTCTCTAGAGAGTTGAAAACAGCAGGTCTGGGACAGGTGGCACGTCCGATGAACAGGTCAGGATTCCATAGCCGCAGGCAGAACAGTTGAAACTGGAGCAGCAGCACGGCCAAGTGGACTGGGGACAGCAAGTAGTCATCAGGCCAGGTAGTCCTGAGGCATAGTCCCAGGGCTCAGGTCCTCCGAGAGAGAGAAAGGGAGAGAGAGCATACTTAATAAATTCACAAAGGACACCGGATAAGACAGGAGAGACACTCCAGATATAACAGACTGACCCTAGCCCCCCGACACAAACTACTGCAGCATAAATATTGGATGCTGAGACGGGAGGGGTCGGGAGACACTGTGGCGATACCCCCAGACAGGGCCAAACAGGCAGGATATAACCCCACCCACTTTGCCAAAGCACAGCCCCCACACCACTAGAGGGATATCTTCAACCACCAACTTACCATCCTGAGATGAGGCAGAGTATAGCCCACAAAGATATGTGCCACGGCACAACCCAAGAGGGGGGGCAACCCGGACAGGAAGATCACGTCAGTGACTCAACCCACTCAAGTGACGCACCCCTCCTAGGGACGGCATGGAGGAGCACCAGAAAGCCAGTGACTCAGCCCCTGTAATAGGGTTAGAGGCAGAGAATCCCAGTGGAGAGAGAGGAACCGACCAGGCAGAGACAGCAAGGGAGGTTCGTTGCTCCAGTGCCGTTCCGAGTATCGCAGGATGAACGTAGAGCCCGCCCTGTTCTTTACAGACAGGCAAACTAACCAGTTGAGTTATGTAGACCACGTAGGACCTCGCACATGACTGACCTGAGAAAGCTGTGTGCTGGCACCTGAGTTTCTTTTTCTTCGATCACAGCTAATTACAAAAAATACTCTGATCATAATCGTATCCAGAAAATTGACCATATCCATTACGATACTCTTTTTGTCCGACTACTCGGCACACCCCTATTACCTAGTCTTTCCTAGCATGCCATGTTTTCAGATCCTCACATAGTGCCAACTAACACTGATGGAAAACATGAATATAGATCATTTCCCCTCTCGTCTCACCTCTCTGTCTACACACACAGGGATGTATGCTACCTTTCTCCCACTTATCACTCTCAGCAACCTATCACTATCACTGCCTTTTAGAGGCCCTAGCTTGGCCTTTATGATCAAATGTGATTTTGCTTGGCATTGACTTTCAAGCCACAATCAATGAGTGAGAGCATAAGTGTAGCGTACTCTGTGAACGGCAGCACTGCTGTCCTCCCGCTGCAGGCATTTTCTCTCCTGCTGTTGAACATCATACTAATGGAATAATGTCTCCCTCTCACCTCTCTGTGCCCTGTTCCATGTCATCTAGCCTCATAACAATCCATCCTCTCTGAGAGACTAAAGCATGTTTAGGATCACCTCTCTGTGCCCTGTTCCATGTCATCTAGCCTCATAACAATCCATCCTCTCTGAGAGACTAAAGCATGTTTAGGATCACCTCTCCCTCTATGTTGTGAATTTGGGGACAGTTCAATGATGAGCGTTTTGTTAATTACATTTTTTGACGTGTGTTTGAAATTATGAACGGTTTTACCAGTCTGATCAGGCGCTGTTCCTCTTCCTTCTATTCCTGGGCTACAGTAGTCATATCATTCAGATGGGCTAGTGTGGTACAGAACTTTTTGAGCAAGGCTCAACTCTATAGTACAGTTTTTCATAGTAAGTGTCTGATTTAAGTAACAGAATGCATTTTGTTTGTTTGATTAAACCATAAGGACTCCATGTCACTCGGTCATTCATTTCCCCCTCAAGGAATGCCTCACATCTGCCCCCGCTCCCCGTCAGTAATGAAATCAGAAGTGACAGTGCATGGCCCAGCCATATCAGCTCTAATGATAAAGCGATTACAGTAATAAGTACCTGCAAGATCAGACCTAACGGGATAAAACTCAATGATCTGTCATTAGATCAGATTACGGTGCAGTTCAGGGCAGACACTGGGGAAGCCCTGGCCCAGGGGGAGGAGGGGGCTGAGTGGGTGGGATAGAGACAGACGTCCGGAGAACTGTCTGTAAACGGAGGTTATGAGTCTCCATATCTAATATCTACGCTCTGCTTTGAAATGGGGCTGGGCGTGGAGGAAAATTATACCCACTTCCGAAACGCCACTTTCTTGGCCAGCAAACACGTGCCGCGGATTCTCATGATGGTCGTACGTTTGACTTAGTGCAGCCTGCTCTGAATACTTCAGTACTTGCATACACTGAATATCTGTGGGTCTAACTCTGCCTCTCTCATCTTTCTTTCCCTTAGCTGTCCCTTCCTGTCGGTGCAGCTCACCCCAGCCATCCCAGTGATAGGGGGAGTGCTATTTGTCTTTGTGCTGGGGACTCTCTTCAGGACCAGCTTCAGTGACCCGGGGGTCCTGCCCCGAGCAACACCTGACGAGGCTGCAGACCTGGAGAGACAGATCGGTAAGAAGACCCCTGTTAGTTCAATGTACTGTATTTCTCCCTCCTTCTCAATAATCCCTGTCCACAAACACTCCCTCCTAGGGGTGTGAACGTTAAAACTTTTAAACCAAATTGGGATCCTTAACATGAAGTAAAATCCCTAACCTTTTTTGTTGTTGTTGCAGAAAGTAAACAGCATAGTGCAACTCTGGACCTCGAAGCCAGTTCCACTGCATTTGATCATTTTCCCCCTCTAATCAGGATTTAGACCTGGGACACCAGGTGCTTGCAATTCATTATAATCAGGTAGAACAGAAAACCAGCAGGCTCTGGACCTTGTAGGGTAAGAGTTGAATAGCCCTGGCATAGTGGGTCAATTTCAGCAACAACTAAGAGCATTGAAGCGTGAGACTAACTTCTCCTCTGTTTTAGTGCCCTGGCTACCACACTGAACAGCGTGAAGCAAACCCATGCACGTTCACAGATACTGTGTGTGACTGTAAGAGCAAACTGTTGCACCTCGCTCATCTTTAAAGCCTAGCCTAATCACTGATGATAGGCCTTGTTGAGTGATATTGCAAGCCAAGAAATTGCTAGGTACAGAATTGCATTGCTGTTGATTGAAGATAGATGGGCCTAGTGCACAGTTCTGATTCTGTATGCCTGGTGACCTACCTGCCTATACTGTGCCCCTCTCCTCTCTCTCCGTCCCTCGCTTTGAAAGATGCGAGTGTTTTGTGTTCCCGGAAGTGCGGCAAACTAATCAGTCTCCTCCGTCCTAAAAATACTGAATCTCATCGTCATTAACAGTTGAAAAAATGGCAGAGAAAGGCAAGCGACAACAGCAAAGTCCTGTATGGCAATACTTTTAGAAGTTAAATGAGGAAATGCAAACATTGCGAGGTGTAATTAAGGTACAGTAATGGTGGTACAGGTGCAGTGCTTCACCATCTGAAATGGACTCACCTTGAGACACGTGGAATTTTCTGAATTTTTCTAATTGTTTTAACAGAAAAAAATTTTTCCGTATTTGTCACATCCCTACTCAATCCTACATGTGTCTCACACACGTCCTTCTTTTCCGCCCTCCTTTCCCTGTCTCCCTCCCTCCTCTCATGTCCTCACCATATCTTTCCCTGTCTCCCTCCCTCCCTCCTCTCATGTCCTCACCATATCTTTCCCTGTCTCCCTCCCTCCTTCTCTCATGTCCTCACCATATCTTTCCCTGTCTCCCTCCCTCCTTCTCTCATGTCCTCACCATATCTTTCCCTGTCTCCCTCCCTCCTTCTCTCATGTCCTCACCATATCTTTCCCTGTCTCCCTCCCTCCTTCTCTCATGTCCTCACCATATCTTTCCCTGTCTCCCTCCCTCCTTCTCTCATGTCCTCACCATATCTTCCCTGTCTCCCTCCCTCCTCTCATGTCCTCACCATATCTTTCCCTGTCTCCCTCCCTCCTTCTCTCATGTCCTCACCATATCTTTCCCTGTCTCCCTCCCTCCCTCCTCTCATGTCATCACCATATCTTTCCCTGTCTCCCTCCCTCCTTCTCTCATGTCCTCACCATATCTTTCCCTGTCTCCCTCCCTCCTCCTCTCATGTCCTCACCATATCTTTCCCTGTCTCCCTCCCTCCTTCTCTCATGTCCTCACCATATCTTTCCCTGTCTCCCTCCCTCCCTCCCTCCTCTCATGTCCTCACCATATCTTTCCCTGTCTCTCTCCCCTTCCCTCTCTCCCTGACCTCCACCTGCTATGCCTAGACCAGTGGTCATGTTGTTAGCTGTGACTGATGCTTCTCCCCCTCGGGCGGTGGTGTGCCAGTTGGCCCCTGGCAGGTCAAAGGTCACCTAGTCTCACTATGGAGCAAGCTTCTGACAGTCTGATGCCTCTTCTGCTGCTGTGAGCTGAGCCAGGAGGAATTCTCCTACTCCTCTGACATCTCCAGAGTGAGAGAGATAACCGAGAGCAGACAGTCAAACCTAGCTCTGCTCTCCTCGGTCTCCTGTAAGCCTCTCGAGAAGAGCCTAAATCAGAAGAGCCGTTGCTTAGCTATAGAAGCCGCCGAGTCTGGAGCTTCCCTGGATGATGATGAAATATAGAAATGGTATTGTAGGTTGGCGTTTGTTCAAGTGTCTCTCTGTCTGGTGGGCAATCTGTTTTTTCCTCTTTCATTGAGACCTCACCTTTGACACGAGACGTGATCAACTTTAAGACCAATAAATACATTTGGAGGTATAGGCCTATATCGTTTCTCTCACTTTTGATAGACTCATGTTTAGCAGCTTCTGGTGAAACCTAGCTACTGTACTTTCCCACTGTGAATCTCTTATATGATAATCTATATACATTAACTCCTTACAGATACTGATTGTACAAAACATTAAGAACACCTGCTCTTTCCATGACAGACCGACCAGGTGAAATCTATGATCCCTTATTGATTTCACTTGTTAAATAAACTTTATCTACACTTCAATCGGTGTAGATGAAGGGGCGGACACCGGTTAAAGAAGGATTTTTAAACCTTGAAACATGTGTGACATGGATTGTGTATGTGTGCCATTCAGAAGGTGACTAAATATTTAAGTGTCTCTTGAATTGGGTATGGTAGTAGGTGCCAGGCGCAGCGGTTTGTGTCAAGAACTGCAATGCCGCTGGGTTTTTCAACAGTTGAAAACAGTTTGCCATATCTATCAAGGATGGTCCACCACCCAAAGGACATCCATCCAACTTGACACAACTGTAGGAAGCATTGGAGTCAACATGTGCCAGTATCCCTGTGCAAAGCTTTCAACACCTTGTAGAGTCTATGCCCCAACGAATTGAGTCTGTTCTGAGGGAGAAAGGGCGTGCAACTCATGATTAGGAAGGTGTTGTTAATGTTTTGTTAATGTTTTGTATACACAGTGTATTATGCTCTTATCTGTGTCAGGAGTCTGAATCATCAGTTGTTCTTTAGGCCCTTGTTCAACAAACAGCAGAGGGGTGTTTTTATTCATCTTGTTTGGAGACTTAAGCTTAGGTGGGGAGGTACTGTATGGTCACACAGAAAGGACTCGAAGCTTTGGGAGGGAGGGGAGGTACTGTATGGTCACACAGAAAGGACTCAAAGCTTTGGGAGGGACGGGAGGTACTGTATGGTCACACAGAAAGGACTCAAAGCTTTGGGAGGGAGGGGAGGTACTGTATGGTCACACAGAAAGGACTCAAAGCTTTGGGAGGGAGGGGAGGTACTGTATGGTCACACAGAAAGGACTGGAAGCTTTGGGAGGGAGGGGAGGTACTGTATGGTCACACAGAAAGGACTCGAAGCTTTGGGAGGGAGGGGAGGTACTGTATGGTCACACAGAAAGGACTCGAAGCTTTGGGAGGGAGGGGAGGTACTGTATGGTCACACAGAAAGGACTGGAAGCTTTGGGAGGGAGGGGAGGTACTGTATGGTCACACAGAAAGGACTCGAAGCTTTGGGAGGGAGGGGAGGTACTGTATGGTCACACAGAAAGGACTCGAAGCTTTGGGAGGGAGGGGAGGCATGGTAGCACAGAAAGGCCTTGGAGCACCAGCTTTGAACAACACCGGTCATTTGGGATAATTATCAAATAATTGTTTTAGAGAATATACAAACTATAGGGTTGAAAAATGAACAATGTTGACCCAAATAAAACATTCGCTCTGCCCCCCAATATTTGTTTACAAATATTGGAGTAAAAAATTAAGTTTTGGGTTCTGATGGGGTAGGACAGTTCAACTAAGATCATGAGGCATTTATAAGTTTATATTCTTGAGTGAATATAATTAATTTACAAGTCCAGAAATGGATGTAGCAACTGCTGATTGACCCTTTTAAATGCCATCTCTCTGCAACTGTCTGTTCCCCCCAAAGATTGCCCACTGTAATGGTCTATTCATGGTGTAGCTGGATGATATGCAGATGCATTAGATCACATCTGTTAGCACTTACCCTGATCCAGCTCCTACAGGGAGTTGGCATCCTCTGCTCTGAGCGCTCACTCACTCTCTCTTTCTTTGTTTTATCTCTGTCTTCACTCCATCTTCACATTCCTGGATCCATCTTTCCCCTTTCTTTCTTTCACTATATTGCATTAATCTCTCTGGCCTGCTCTCGTCCACCAACTCTTCCATCTCCCTTTCCATCAAACACACACATGTACGTCAGGGCTCATTCCTCACATTTCCAGGCTGTATTTCTCAGGCTGACTGTTGTACTTTTCCCATTCCTCCTCAGCCCAGCCCAGACAGCCATGCTCTCCTCTCCTCCTGTAGTGCAGCATCCTTATGTAACTATATATATACACACACACACACACACACACACACACACACACACACACACACACACACACACACACTGACTGCAAGTCTCTGAGGAGAAGACTGGCCTTGTCTGCAGAGGAGCAAGCCTTGTTTTCTCTTATTAGTGGAGCTCTCTCTCTGTGTGTGTGTGTGTGCGCTTCACAGCATTAGGAGAACGTGTGAGTATGCAGTGTTGACATAACATGGTTTGTTGTGTCTGCTCTTTTTCACTGGATTGATTAGCATTCCACAGCCCACTCTGCTGCTGGTATGAAATAGTCCCTTTACAGCGTATGGTGTTATGAAGCTGATGATGGGTTTTAACTGTCAGTGTTAACAGAGCTGTAACTGTGCCGACAGACTAGAAACTCACTGGCAACTCGGCTCCATGTCATCATCTCCCTCCCTGCCTGGGTTAATATGTTGTGGGAAAATACCAGAGTCTGGCAGCCCGTCTGTAAATGGGCTGATACAGCCACCACTTCAACTCAAATTTCTGTGTTTTTATTTTTACAAGCCCACATTGTCTAGCTGCGTTGATGTTTGAAACATACTCCTGGCCTATGAAAGATGAGAAAACATAGTATCTCACCCAAAAGCTGTTATTGTTGACCGTATTTTGTTTCTGTTTCTTTGTTGTTAATCAGTTTGATTCCATTTGAAAGACAGTGTTGTTGACGGTAACGAGCCGTGGGTTCACAGGACCAGGTCTGGTGTTTGGGTGAGTGAATGACTAAATATAGGCACATTGAGTCATGGATCTGGTTCTTCTGGAATAATGGAGGGACTGGGTCACAGAGGGAGAGAGATATACCCCCCTAGACACAACTACGAGAACATAACCAACAAAAACGAGTCACAACTCCAGCAGCTCTCTCACAAGCTGGGTATGTACATAGTCAATGGTAGGCTTTGAGGGGACTCCTACTCTAGGTACACCTATAGCTCATCCCTTGGCAGTCGTAGGCCTTACTGTAGACTACTTTATTACTGACCTCATCCCAGTCTCTCAGAGCTTTCAGTCAGCCCACTGACACCCCTACCAGATCACAGCAAAAGGACAATCTTCACTACCGTTTGGGGTCACTTAGAAATGTCCTAGTTTTTGAAAGAAAAGCACTTTTTTTGTCCATTAGAATAGCATCAAATTGATCGGAAATACAGTGTAGACATTGTAAATGACTATTGTAACTGGAAACAGCTTTTTTTTTTAATGGAATATCTACATAGGCTTACAGAGGCCCATTATCAGCAACCATCACTCCTGTGTTCCAATGGCACGTTGTGTTAGCTAATCCAAGTTGATCATTTTAAAAGGCTAATTGATCATTAGAAAACCTTTTTGCAATTATATTAGCACAGCTGAAAACTGTTCTGATTTAAAGAAGCAATAAAACTGTCCGCCTTTAGACTAGTTGAGTATCTGGAGCATCAGCATTTGTGGGTTTGATTACAGGCTCAAAATGGCCAGAAACAAAGTACTTTCTTCTGAAACTCGTCAGTCTATTCTTGTTCTGAGAAATGAAGGCTATTCCATGCGAGAAATTGCCAAGAAACTGAAGATTTCATACAACACTGTGTACTACTCCCTTCACAGAAAAGCGCAAACTGTCTCTAACCAGAATAGAAAGAGTGGGAGGCCCCGGTGCACAACTGAGCAAGAGAACAAGTTTGAGAAACAGACGGCTCACAAGTCGTCAACTGGCAGCTTCATTAAATAGTACCTGCAAAACACCAGTCTCAACATCAACAGGGAAGAGGTGACTCCAGGATGCTGGCCTTCTAGGCAGAGTTCCTCTGTCCAGTGTCTGTGATCTTTTGACCATTTTAATCTTTTATTTTTGTTGGCCAGTCAGATATGGGTTTTTCTTTGCAACTCTGCCTAGAAGGCCAGCATCCCGGAGTCGCCTTTTCACTGTTATCTCAAGTTGAGGGAGCGTGCAATTGGCATGCTGACCTCAGGAATGTCCACCAGAGCTGTTGACAGAACATTTTATTATTATTTCTCTACCATAAGCCGCCTCCAATGTCGTTTTAGAAACATTTTCAGTACGTCCAACCGCCCTCACAACCGCAGACCATGTCTATGGCTTTGTGTGGGCGGACCTCCACATCCGGCTTCTTCACCTGCGGGATCATGAAAGACCTGCCACCTGGACAGCTGATGAAACTGTGGGTTTGCACGACTAAAGATCATATGGGAAGCTCATCTGCGTGTTCATCGTCCTCACCAGGGTCTTGACCTGACTGCAGTTTGGTGTCGTGACCAACTTCAGTGGGAAAATGTTCACCCTCGATGGCCAATGGTAGGCGGGAGAAGTGTGCTCTTCACAGATTAATCCCGATTTCAACTGTACCGGGCATATGGCAGACGTGGGCGAGTGGATTGCTGAGGTCAACGTTGTGAACAGAGTGCCCCATGATAGTGGCCTTATGGTATGGCCAGGCAATAGCTATGGACAATGAACACAATTGCATTTTATTGATGGCAGTTTGAATGCACAGAGAACGTGACGAGATCCTGAGGCCCATTGTTGTGCCATTCATCTGCTGCCATCACCTCATGTTTCAGCATGATAGTGCACTGCCCCATGTCGCAAGGATCTGTACACAATTCCTGGAGCTGAAAAAATGTATGTTCTTCCATGGCCTGCATACTCACCAGCCATATCACTCATTGAGCATGTTCTGAGAAGCTCTGGATCGATGTGTACAACAGCATGTTCCAGTTCCACCAATATCCAGCAACTTCGCACAGCCATTGAAGAGGAGTGGGACAACATTCCACAGGCCACAATCACCAGCCTGATCAACTCTATGCGAAGGAGTTGATTTGAATTGGTAGTAGAATGAGTTGGGATTATGCCGGTTCATTGTTTAGCTACATGTCTAAACAAAAAACACCGTTTCGCTAGATGATTACATGACCCATCAAGTTAGACAGGTGTGTCTGGGGGTGATTACGGCCATCTTGTATTTCATGAACGTGTACATGTCTAGACAACAGAGACCAATCCACTTAGCCACCTCCCAGCCACATCTGGCTATTTCATTTCCTTCACATGACCCATCAATTTAGAAAAGTGTGTCTGGGTAAGCGTCATTTAAAATATTTTTATCTGGTCACTTTCTGTTTTTTATATTTCTATTATGCAAATATGCAAGTAACCATTTCACTGTACCATTTACATCTTTTTGTATCCTGTGCATGTGGCAAATAAACTGTCTTTACCAGAGACGGTAATGTGAAGAACATGACTTTCACCAAAGTCAGATTAGGATATAGGCCACGCACTAGATAGTGTATTTTTATTAAGAGTTTTTTCTTATTTTAGGCTACTACATTTACCACTTTTAGTCTTGAAGTCTTTGGTTCTTTACAACACTACTGACTCTGTTTAGCACATGGCCTCATATGTGAATCCTTAACCTGTTGGGGAAAGGGGGCAGTATTTGCACGGCCGGATAAAAAACGTACCCGATTTAATCAGGTTACTACTCCTGCCCAGTAACTAGAATATGCATATAATGGTTTGATTTGGATAGAAAACACCCTAACGTTTCTAAAACTGTTTGAATGGTGTCTGTGAGTATAACAGAACTCATATGGCAGGCCAAAACCTGAGAAGATTCCAAACAGGAAGCGCCCTCTGACCATTTCTTGGCCGCCTTTGTCATCTCTATCCAAAACAAAGGATCTCTGCTGTAACGTGACATTTTCTAAGGCTCCCATAGGCTCTCAGAAGGTGCCAGAACGTTGAATGATGACTCTCCAGTCTCTGGCTGAAAAACAGTAGCGCATTTGGTAAGTGGTCGATCTGAGAACAATGAGACGGGTGCGCACGTGCACGTGAAGAGTCCATTTTACTTTCTCTGTCTTTGAACGAAAACAACGACTCCCGGTCGGAATATTATCGCTTTTTTACGAGAAAAATCGCATAAAAATTGATTTTAAACAGCGTTTGACATGCTTCGAAGTACGGTAATGGAATATTTTTACATTTTTTGTCACGAAATGCGCCGGGCACGTCACCCTTCTTTACCCTTCGGATAGTGTCTTGAACGCACGAACAAAACGCCGTTATTTGGATATAACAATGGATTATTTGGGACCAAACCAAATTTGTTATTGAAGTAGAAGTCCTGGGAGTGCATTCTGACGAAGAACAACAAAGGTAATAACATTTTTCTTATAGTAAATCTGACTTTTGTGAGTGCTAAACTTGCTGGGTGTCTAAATAGCTAGCCCTGTGATGCCGGGCTATCTACTTAGAATATTGCAAAATGTGCTTTCACCGAAAAGCTATTTTAAAATCGGACATAGCGAGTGCATATAGGAGTTCTGTATCTATAATTCTTAAAATAATTGTTATGTTTTTTGTGAACGTTTATCATGAGTAATTTAGTATATTCACCGGAGGTGTTCGGTGGGAATGCTAGTCACTTGCTAATGTTAAAAAGCTGGTTTTTGATATAAATATGAACTTGATTGAACAAAACATGCATGTATTGTATAACATAATGTCCTAGGAGTGTCATCTGATGAAGATCATCAAAGGTTAGTGCTGCATTTAGCTGTGGTTTTGGTTTTTGTGACATTATATGCTAGCTTGAAAAATGAGTGTCTGATTATTTCTGGCTGGGTACTCTGCTGACATAATCTAATGTTTTGCTTTCGTTGTAAAGCCTTTTTGAAATCGGACAGTGTGGTTAGATTAACGAGAGTCTTGTCTTTTAAAATGGTGTAAAATAATCATATGTTTGAGAAATTGAAGTAATAGCATTTCTAAGGTATTTGAATATCGCGCCACGGGATTCCACTGGCTGTTGACTAGGGTGGGACGCAAACGTCCCACCTAGCCCAGAGAGGTTAAAGAGATGGGTGGGGCTAAGGCTTAGAAGGGTGTGAACGATACTGAATTGGTGTAGACAAAGAGGAGCTCTCCAGTAGGCGTACCAAAACATTCAAGGGCCATTTTCTCAAAAGTGGGGTTACAAGTTTATCAACTTTCAAAGCCGAATTACTTTCCCATTGTTCCTCAACTGCAGTGTATGATATACCATTTTCTAGCTCGGAGTCTCTACTTTTGTGCAATGTAAAAAAAAACGTTTCAAATTTTGCTACATAGGAGCGAATCCAGGATTGTGGGTCACATATATCAATGAATTGGCGCGGGCACTAGAACTACTAGAACTACCCTACTGGAATCAGAAATTAAATGTCTGTTTGCAGAAGATCTGGTGCTTAGCTCCTAGATCTTCTGCACAGATTCTGTCAGACTTGGGCCTTGACAGTAAATCTCAGTAAGACAAAAAATGGTGTTCCAAAAAAGGTCCACTTACCAAGACCAGAAATACAAATTCCATCTAGACACCATTGCCCTTGAGCACTCAAAAAACGATACCTACCTTGACCTAAACATCAATCAATCAAATGTATTTATAAAGCCCTTTTTACAGCAGCAGATGTTACAAAGTGCTATACAGAAACCCAGCCTAAAACCCTAAACAGCAAGCAACGCAGATGTAGAAGCACGGTGGAAAAACACAGGTAACTTCCACAAGGCTGTGAATGATCTGAGACAAGGCAAAAAGGGCTTTCTATGCCATCAAAGGGAACATAAAACTCAACATCACAATTAGGATCTGGCTAAATATAATTGTCAGAACCCTCTATGTTTGAGTTCTGGGGTCCACTCACTTACCAAGAATAAACATCCAATTGAGACTGCATGCAGAATTCTGCAACAATATACTTAGTGTACAACACAAAACCTCAAACAATGCATATAGAGCAGAATTAGGACTATACCCACTAGTTATCAACAATCCAGAAAAGAGCAGTTAAATTGTACAACCACCTAAAGGAAGTGATGCCCACACATGCCACTCTACAGAGAGATGAACTCAGCCAGCTGGTTCTGGGGCTGGTTCACAAACAGCCCCAGGACCAAAACACATTTAGACACAACCAAATTCTGAAAAAGATAACTATTTGATACACTGAAAATAATCAACCAAAAAAAACAAAGCAAATTGGAATGTTATCTGGCCCTAAACAGAGATTACACAGTGGCAGAATACCTGACCACAGGCAGACCTGGCTCTCAATAGAAGACATGCTATGTGCTCACTGAGCTACACTTCCTAACCTCCTGGCAAATGTATTACCACAGAGAAACATATTTCCCACAGATCACACAGACCCACAAAGAATTTTAAAACAAATCAAACATTGCTAAACTCCCATATTGGTTAGTTGAAATACTGCAATGTGCAATCACAGCAGCAAGATTTGTGGTTTATCTGTTTATTTATTTTCCCTTTCATACTTCAACTATTTGCACGTTGTTACATCACTGTAAATAAGCAATAATAACATTTCAAATGTCTTTTAAAACTTAGGAGTTTAATGTTTACTGATGTTTATTTTCCTTGTTTATTTCCCTTTATTGTTTATTCCATTTGCTTTGACAATGGAAACATGTTTCCCATTCCAATAAAGCCTTTTTGAATTGAATTGAAAGCGGTGGCTCTCCCTGCCTCAGCGCCCTTCATGATGTGAGAGGAGGAAGGAATTTAGCTTATAGTTTCTGCATGCAATTTGCAGACAAAAACACGACAAAGAAAGACACATAGTGGGGGCTTGGAAAGCGGGGGAGACAGAGAGAGTGGAGGGACAGGAGGGGAGTGTGAGGGCTCCCTGTGTCCGTGTGAAGGGTGTCCTGTGGTGGCCAGCTGATAGGCGATAGAGGATGATGTGATTATCAGGTCCCTGAAGTGCGATCTATCACACATTACACTCTGCTCTGTCAAGAACCATACACACCCTCCACGGGGGAACAGCAATGCTGGGAGACAGGCTGTCTGCCGCCTCTCACTCATTCTCTCACACACACACACACAAAAAGTGTGTATCCGCTGGGCTATTGAATTTGAACCGGGGGGAAAGAAAAATTATAAAGGTGAAATAGAATAAAAGTGGAAAACTAAATGTGATCAGTTTAACCTATTCAAGGTAATGTGATATAAACTAGAGGTCGATCGATTAATCGGAGTGGCCAATTAATTGGGGCCGATTTCAAGTTTTCATAATAATCGGTAATCGCATTTTTGGACACCGATTATGGCCGATTACATTGCACTCCACGAGGAGACTGCGTGGCAGGCTGACTACCTGTTATGCGAGTGCAGCAAGGAGCCAAGGTAAGGTGCTAGCTAGCATTAAACTTATCTTATAAAAAACAATCGATCTTAGCATAATCACTAGTTAACTACACATGGTTGATGATATTACTAGTTTATCTAGCTTGTCCTGCGTTGCATATAGTCGATGCGGTGCCAATTAATTTATCATTGAATCACAGCCTACTTTGCCAAACGGGTGATTTAACAAGCGCATTCGCAAAGAAAGCACTGTCGTTGCACCGATGTACCTAACCATAAACATCATCAATGCCTTTCTTTAAAATCAATACACAAGTACAGTGGGGGAAAAAAGTATTTGATCCCCTGCTGATTTTGTACGTTTGCCCACTGACAAAGAAATGATCAGTGTATAATTTTAATGGTAGGTTTATTTGAACAGTGAGAGATGGAATAACAACAAAAATATCCAGAAAAAAGCATGTCAAAAATGTTATAAATTGATTTGCATTTTAATGAGGGAAATACGTATTTGACCCCTCTGCAAAACATGACTTAGTACTTGGTGGCAAAACCCTTGTTGGCAATCACAGAGGTCAGACGTTTCTTGTAGTTGGCCACCAGGTTTGCACACATCTCAGGAGGGATTTTGTTTGGCAACTCGAACCTTCAGCTCCCTCCACAGATTTTCTATGGGATTAAGGTCTGGAGACTGGCTAGGCCACTCCAGGACCTTAATGTGCTTCTTCTTGAGCCACTCCTTTGTTGCCTTGGCCGTGTGTTTTGGGTCATTGTCATGCTGGAATACCCATCCACGACCCATTTGAAAAATCTAAATTGGTCGACCTCTAATATAAACAACCACATATTTAATTGATTTAACCATGCCAGTAAGTTGAGAATCAGTCCTCAATAGCAATATAAAGAAACAAGGAAACAAGCATTATAAATACACTAAACAAAACTATATAAATGCAACATTCAAACATTTTACTGAGTTACAGTTCATATACGAAAATCAGTCAATTGAAATAAATTAATTGGGCCCTAATCTATGGATTGCCCATGACAGATATGCATCTGTTAGTCACAGAAAAATATGCATCTTTTGGTCACCTTAAAAAAGTAGGGGCGTGGATCAGAAAACCAGTCAGTATCTGGTGTGACCACTATTTGCCTCATGCATCACGGCACATCTCCTTCGCATAGAGTTGATCAGGCTGTTGATTGTGGCCTGTGGAATGTTGTTCCACTCCTCTTCAATGGCTGTGCAAAATTGCTGGAAATTGGCGGGAACTGGAACACTATCATACACGTCGATCCAGAGCATCCCAAACATGCTTAATGGGTGACCTGTCTGGTGAGTATGCAGGCCATGGAAGAACTGGGACATTTTCAGCTTCCAGGAATTGTGTACAGATCCTTGTGACATGGGGCAGTGCATTATCATGCTGCAACATGAGGTGACGGCGGAGGAGGAATGACACAATGGGCTTCAGGATCTCGTCAGGGTATCTCTGTGCATTGAAATTGCCATCAATAAAATGCAATTGTGTTCATTGTCCGTAGCTATTGCCTGCCCATACCATAACCCCACCTCCACCGTGGGGCCCTCTGTTCACAACATTGACATCAGCAAACCACTCGCCCACACAACGTCTGCTTAATGCCCGGTACAGTTGAAACCGGGATTCATCCGTGAAGTGCATACTTCTCCCGCATGCCAGTGGCCGTCGAAGGTGAACATTTTCCCACTGCAGTTGGTTACGACATCAAACTGCAGTCAGGTCAAGACCCTGGTGAGGACGACGAACACACAGATGATCTTTGGTTGTGCAAACCTACAGTTTCATCAGCTGTCTGGGTGGCTGGTCTTTATCCCGCAGGTGAAGAAGCCAGATGTGGAGGTCCTGGGCTGGTGTGGTTACACGTGGTCTGCGGTTGTGTGCCATGTTGGACGAGCTGCCAAATTCTCTAAAGCGACGGAGGTGGCTTATGGTTGAAAAATGAACATTGAATTTTCTGTCAATAGCGCTGGTGGACATTTCTGCAGTCAGCATGCCAATTGCACGCTCCCTCATCTTGAGACATCGATGGAACGTTGTGACAAAACTACGTTTTTGTGGCCTTTTATTGTCCCCAGCACAAGGTGCACCTGTGTAATGACCATGCTGTTTAATCAGCTTCTTGATATGCCACACCTGATGCCACACCTGTCAGGTGGATGGACTATCTTGGCAAAGGAGAAATGCTGACTAACAAGAATGTGAAGAAATTTGTGCACAACATTTGAGAGAAATAAGCTTTTTGTGATTATGGAACATTTCTGTGATCTTTTATTTCAGCTCATGCAACATACTCATGATGGGCGTCATGATGTGCACAATCTCCAATTAGTCTCCGGCCCAAGTGCTTGTGTTACGTTGTTCAGCTTATGTTTCAGAGCGTGTGCTGTATGCTCTTCACATGGTGAAGTAATGTTTGACCACAACTGAACTGGTTGTTCCTTTATTCCCAGCACCCTCATTAATAAGTAATGCTGTTGTCTTCTATTCAAAGTGGTACAGGGCTCAAGTTCACCTCTGGTATTCATCTGTTGTGAAACTACATACTGAATAAGCCTGCTGTGTAAGCCAATGAGCACCTGTCCTGTCCCTGCTCTGAGTGTGACTGTGAACTGAGGAATAGCATCGTAACAGGAACTCTTCAGCAATCAGCCTGCACTAGTATATCGATCACCACTGTTGTTACTGCAGCTCGTCTTTCCATGCATCATGTCTCTCTCTCTCTCTCTCTCTCTCTCTCTCTCTCTCTCTCTCTCTCTCTCTCTCTCTCTCTGTCTCTGTCTCTGTCTCTCTCTCTGTCTCTGTCTCTGTCTCTGTCTCTGTCCCAGCCAGCCAGCCAGCCAGCCATATTTAGCAGTGCAGTCCCTGGTCAGACGTGGCATTGCTGCAGAGACTGAGGGACTGGCATCCTCCAGGCGGAAGCATGCCAACCCCAAACGCTTTCATTACCGGAACCAGGCAGGATATGTCTCTTCTGCTGTGCATGCCAGAGACCTAGCGATAGGCTAGCCAGTAAATGTCAGAGGATGTTTCTAAAGCCGGTGGCCATGCTAAACTCCTGCTCCTCTCCCAGTGTGTGTGTGATGGAGAGGAATATAATGTGGATTCACTGACATTTTAAGGTTTTTATTGGCTGCAACTGGACCCTATATGATTATTTTGAGGGTTTCCGTCACTGCTGCTGAGAAATCAAACAATCCATGTTTGTACGTGTGAGTGCATGCTGTGTGTTGTCGACAAATGCATTCAATCAGGAGGGC
Organism: Salmo trutta; assembly: GCF_901001165.1. NCBI lineage: Eukaryota > Metazoa > Chordata > Actinopteri > Salmoniformes > Salmonidae > Salmo > Salmo trutta. The sequence goes on from NC_042989.1 coordinate 26,257,810, forward strand.
TCTACTTATAGTTCACAGCTCTCCTATCCATCGTTCTCCATCCTCCCATCCTTCTATCCCTCTATTTTCCTGCTGCCCACGCTGGTAGACAGACCATCCTGTTACAGGCAGAGCGGAGGAGAGGCACAGCAGTGGAACCGGGTTTATAGTCTCACCACAGTACTCTTGTCTGCCTGTCAGACATGTCTTTAGCCCTCAGAGGATGTGCTCCAAACGGTTTCCTCCTCAGTCACATGGTGTGACTGGGCATGCATCACTGTCTTATACAGAACAGCCCAAAGTAGATTGACTGACAGCCAGTTTTCTATCAAGATAAAACTCAGTGATGAACCTCGTCTTTTTGCTCCTGCATAATATTGGCAACATTTGAGTTAGTATTTTGTGGTTAGATACGGTTCTAGAGTCTGACTGACTGATAGCTGCTCTGGGATAGGAGGAGAGGGAGAGAGTTGAGTAACTGCCTAGAAAGACTGCCTCAGAGTGAGGACGTGGAACCGGTCTCGCTGAACCAGAGTGAGGACGTGGAACCGGTCTCGCTGAACCAGAGTGAGGACGTGGAACCGGTCTCGCTGAACCAGAGTGAGGACGTGGAACCGGTCTCGCTGAACCGGAGTGAGGGCGTGGAACCGGTCTCGCGGAACCGGAGTGAGGGCGTGGAACCGGCCTCGCGGAACCGGAGTGAGGGCGTGGAACCGGCCTCGCGGAACCAGAGTGAGGGCGTGGAACCGGCCTCGCGGAACCAGAGTGAGGGCGTGGAACCGGCCTCGCGGAACCAGAGTGAGGGCGTGGAACCGGCCTCGCGGAACCAGAGTGAGGGCGTGGAACCGGCCTCGCGGAACCAGAGTGAGGGCGTGGAACCGGCCTCGCGGAACCAGAGTGAGGGCGTGGAACCGGCCTCGCGGAACCGGAGTGAGGAACTGCTTGCCACACACACGGACTCAATACAAACTTTCTCAACAGAACCGGCCTCATGCCCTTACCAAATGAGTGGTAATCTCACTTAATACATCTGATCAGCAAGGCTTTAAAACACAGCCTACGTTACTGTGTTCCGCTACACTACTGTCACATTGATACTGGAGCTGGGAATGGACAGGTACCATGAAATTTATGTGCCGATATGTATTGCGTTTCTCACGATTTTATATATATATATGTGTGTATGAGAGAGAGGTGTGTGTGTGTGTGTGTGTATGCATGTATATACATACACACACACACACACACAATACTGGGATTTTATTGCGATTTTTATGTTCTAAACATTGTTCACTATATGTCTGCTGTAGAGCGACGAGAGAGCATGAGAATGAGTTTTGATCAGTCATGGAAATAAAATTGCTGAAAATATGTTGGCTCACTATTTAAAAAGATGGAGAACAAGTTACGCTACTGATACTTGGAGTCAAAGTATTGATATTATATAATCCATTATAATAGCATGATATGTAACTCTTCCCCCCCCCCCCAACACTAATTGCTACATTGGCCTCATTGTTTGAACCTGAACAATGGCCGGTTGGAGCAGTGTGGGAGAATAGAGGTTCTAAAGCCCTCCACTTGATCTGATCTGTGTAAGTGGGCTTGTGGAGCTCTTTACAGCCACCCTCCATTAATCCATTGTAGCTCCTCTCTCCTCTCTAAAGCACTCGGAGGTGGTTATTAACTCACAGGGAGATGGGGAGAGAGTGAGAGGTGCCGATAAGAGGTGTGTGAATGGAAGGAGCTCTCTGTGATCCACAGCAGTCTCTTTACTCTCAGCGTCAGTGCAGGGGTAGGATATAGCAGTGTGTCACAATATCCACCGACTGACTTCCCCCATGGTGAAATGTGGATTCAGAATTCAACCAGGATTTCTTCTTAATTCACTGTCAGAATTCTCCAACGTTCCGTTGCCAGGGGTTACCATGTGTTCTGTGCATCGTATGGCTTCACACTTGATGTCTTCACACGTTGTCTGTACATCTCTATATGTGCTAACATTTAACAGTGTCTTCATGATGTCCTTGGAAGGAGAAGTCTGACTGTTTAGGTAGGAAGTAATGTTCTGTTTTGGTTTCACAAAGCATCTCTGGGATGTAATGAAATCCCATGCACAATTTCAATGGACCTACAGGTCTATTCTTCCAGTGTGAATGTGGTCTTTAATTGAACATCCACAATTCCACCATTTGTCTCGCATCAGAAAGCGACAGCAGACTGATCTGTCTAACTTGCAAACAGTCATGGGATAGCTAAAAAGAAGTTGGGCAACAATATGCTTTCTTAACATTGGAAACTGTTACCAAGGTTACAGCACTGAGAACCCCCTTTCATCCTCCAGTCAGAGTTAATCTTACCAAAAACCTTCTGCTTATATTGATTTTCTTTTTCATGAGCAAGTCTTCACTGCCTAATTCTACATCTAGCGAAGGTGTTTTGTGGTGGTAGAATCGGTATTTATTCAATTCAAAATGTGCACGTATATGTCTGCTTGCTGGCTGAACCAGTCTGAAATCAAATCATATGAAATGAAAGGCAGGGATGCTAACATTGTCAGTTCACACTCTCCATAGGGAATACCCCCTCTAGTTAGCTAGCTAGCTATTGTAGTGACGTTCTAGCTAATGCACAAATTCGTTTTCATGAAATCTGTCAGTCAGATACATGCTGATATCTGAGAACCGTCTCATAACTTTGGTGGCGTACAACTTCATCAACAACCTGGCAAACTAGCTACCGTATGGACATTCAAACAAGCTTGCAATAGGGTGTTGGTTGGAGCAAGTTTGCTCAAGTGATCAAGCATGGTTTAACATAGCAGCCAGTGCATCATAGCTACCAAGAGTGGAGTGATTTTCAGAATTAGTGTTAGGCGGATACGCTATTTCTTTTAGATGAGTCCCACGTCCTACAAGACAGATTGGTCTCTGCAATTCGGGATCCTTGGGACATCCCTAACTCATTGAAGTTGACATTTAAAATAGGTAAGGGATAAGGAAGGGACGTCCCAAGGATTCCGGATAGCACTGACCAGAACAGATCGGTTGAGGGACGAGGGTTGAGTGACACCTCCTGACGTGACAATATGCCCAGTATAGTTTATTAATTAGCTTATGTTTTGATAATCAAATGAATTAGCTGAACAACCATATTGAATACAGTGTGTAAGTCGAACTCTGTACTCGCAGGATGTTACTGCAAGGTCCACACCATGGCTATTAACACTCAACCCATTCCCACTCCATTACCCAATTATTACAGTAAGATGGATCCATACTATGTGGTTTCCCCCCAAGCAGCAGCACCACCCTATCAGTATGTGAACCCTTTGGAATTACCTGGATTTCTGCATAAATGTTACATAAAATTTGATCTGATCTTCATCTAAGTCACAACAATAGACAAACAGTGTGCTTAAACTAATAACACACATTATTGTATTTTTCTTGTCTATATTGAATACATAATTTAAACATTCACAGTGTAGTTTGGAAAAAGTATGTGAACCCCAAGGCTAATGACTTCTCCAAAAGTGAATTGGAGTCAGGAGTCGACTAACCTGGAGTTGAATCAATAAAACGAGATTTGAGATTTTGGTTAGAGCTACCCTGCCCCATTAAAAAAAAAAAAACTCACAAAATTTCAGTTTGCTATTTACAAGAAGCATTGCCTGATGTGAACCATGCCTCTAACAAAATAGATCTCAGAATAACTAAGATTAAGAATTGTTTCCTTGAATGAAGCTGGAAAGGGCTACAAAAGTATCTCTAAAAGTCAGTCCACGGTAAGACAAATTGTCTATAAATTGAGAAATTTCAGCACTGTTGCTACTCTCCCTAGGAGTGGCCGTCCTGCAAAGATGACTGCAAGAGCACAGCATAGAATGCTCAATGTGGTTAAGAAGAATCCTAGTGTCAGCTAAAGACTTACAGAAATCTCTGGAAGATGCTAACATCTCTGTTGAAGGGTCTATGATAGATAAAACACTAAACAAGAATGGTGTTCATGGGAGGACACCATGGAAGAAGCCACTGCTGTCCCAAAAAAACATTGCTGCATGTCTGAAGTTCGCAAAAGAGCACCTGGATGTTCCACAGCGCTACTGGCAAATATTCTGTGGACAGATTAAACTAAAGTTGTGTTGTTTGGAAGGAACACACATCACTATGTTTTCAGGACCTGGACAGCTTGGTGTCATCGACGGAAGAAGGAATTCCCAAGTTGATCAAGACATTTTGCAGGCAAATGTAAGGCTATATGTCCAATTGAAGCTCAACAGAAGTTAGGTTATGCAACAGGACAACAACTCAAAAGACAGAAGTAAATCAACAACAGAATGGCAGAAGAAAATACTCCTTCTGAAGTGGCCCAGTCAGTCCTGTCCTAAAACCCGATTTGAGATGCTGTGGCATGACCTCGAGAGTGGTTCACACCAGACATCCCAAGAATATTGTGGAACTGAAACAGTCTTGTAAAGAGGAATGGTCCAAAATTACTCCTGACCATTGTGCAGGTCTGATACGCAACTACAGAAAACGTTTGGTTGAGTTTATTGCTGCCAAAGGAGGGTCAACCAGTTATTAAATCCAAGGGTTCACATACTTATCCCACCCTGCACTGTGAATGTTTACACGGTGTGTTCAATAAAGACATGAAAAATTATAGTTGTGTGTGTGTGTTATTAGTTTAAGCAGACTGTCTATTGTTGTGACTTAGGTGAAGATCGGATACAATTATGACCAATTTATGCAGAAATCCAGGTCATTCTAAAGGGTTCACAGAATTTTTCTTCCCACTGTAACTGCAATTTCCCTAACCCCTGTTTAAGGATTTATTTAATCTGACAGACATGGATAGGTCTCCACCAATATACTTTCACCAATCCTGTAACTTGATATCAGTTAGGCTGTAGGCCTATAATGTTGCGAAAGGGAAGAAGGAGGAATATAGGCCTAAAAGTTATGTCCTCTGAGAAGAGTTGGAAGAGAAGCGAGATGTTCTTCTGGCTAAAGCCTAGATTGATGGTCTCTGTGGGCTAGACACTCCCTTTCCCTTACCCCTCATCACGTCCTTAAACCTGATGCTCTTCTCTGGGAACAAATAGAAACCAGTTCCTCCGAAATGAACTGAAACACCCCTCACAGGTTTTCATTGGTAACACTAAGCAAAACCGGGTGGAATGGAATCTCAGGATGTTTTCATCATAGTCAGCCGGGAGCAGAAAGCTCACTGAACCCTTTAGAACAGACTGTCATCTTAGGGCTGAGTAATGATTTCAAAACATTCCAAAAATAACTCAGCCCTACTTTTCAGATCTGTATTTCCACTTCAGTAAAGTTTATCTTGTTTAATTGTATTCCTTTTCACCTTGTAATCCCATCATGGGGGGGGGGGCACACATCTTATCCTTATAATCTTACAATGGCGGTTGGCTATTACAGTGGTTGACACGCACGTGCACACACGGCAATCTGTGGCCGAGAGTTACAAGGGGAAGTAGCAAGGGTGTGTGCCTGCGGCGATAGGAAGTGAGTGTTTGTGATGTCATAGTAAATGCTCAGTGTTATCATCATTAGGAAACCTGCTCTTTGTTACCCACTGAAGAGGAAAGTTTCCTTCAACTAACAGTTTAAATAACTGCCAAAGCCTCGATATCCAGGACAGGAGTTACGTTATGCAACCAGAAAGCATACCACACACACATTTTAATAAAACCCTCCTTACATAATATTTTTCTCCAGTTTGATAGCCTATTTCTGCATTTTAATGTGTATTCACTCCCTTTATGTCCAGCCAGCGAATGCTTCCTCTGGAAGATGGTTTCCTGTCTCTCTGGTCTTTCTCATTTGTTTTGTTGGCCTGTCTTGAGGATTATGATCAGTCCTGACTGGGAGATAAAAGGGCTCCGATGAGGCCTTTTGGATGGAGCCTCATGGCCCATGAATAGAGATGCTGCTGCTGGGATAGTAATTGCAGCCAGTTGAATTTACCAAATGGGACCAGACAAAGAGAGAAAGGAAACCATAAGTTGTTGAGCAATTAGTGGCCTGGGTAGGCCTCTGCTGTTACTGACGGCCCCTGTCTACTGTATGCCTCTGCATACTAGGGACGCACACACTCACAGACCACTGTGCCTGTATCTGAGAGGCAGAGTGAGTACTTATTCAGGGATAGTGTGTCTGGATGTGCTCTCCTAGTCTCCCTGTGGGACTCATGGGCCTCATTACTTCTCATCATGCAGACGTACAGGAACCAACAGCATCTGCCTGGGAAGTCCTGTACAGAGAATGGATGCTCCTCAATAGTCATAAATTACAGGGCCTCTTCTCCTTGTCCCTGCAGTGATGTAAATGGTGCATTCATGCAGAGTCTCCTTTAAAGTAGTCTCTAATGTGAGGATTTAAGTCGATGCCAACTGCTAAGGGCGCACAACTCCAAACTAACACACTTATCAAGACTGACAATCTTACGGGGGCGAGACCGTTGCCATGGTGACAGGGACGCCTCAGTGGTGTGGTACCCTGGAGTCCTGGAGCCCCCTGAAGAGAGAACAGTCTGACCTGTGTGTGGCTGACACACACAGTCTGAAAGATGATGGATGATGGCTTGTCAAGATAAGATGGGGCCTGGGATGTTTTGCTGGTTATTCGTATTTTGCTCCCCAGGGGTGTGAAAGTAATGCGGGAAAATCGAGATCACAAATATCACCTATTATTATCCCATTACTTGTTTGTGATGTCGACTTGACTTTCAGAAATCAGAAGTAAGCACTCGTCTGTACAGGCTACCCTTCTCTTTGTTCATAGTTTAAGTCCAGAGTCTTTCTCAAGAGTATTGGCTCAGCCAACGTCTCAGGTCATGGTCTTATTAAACCTGTGGTCAGTGTTATTTTTGTTGTCTGTGAGTGAAGGTCCATCTGCTAATGTCCTGTTCTCATCCTCTCCCTATCACCTCCCTATCCCTGCAGGATAGCAATGACATTTTCAATCTACCCCGTCGAGATGGGGCTGGCTGGACGCTTTGGCCAACATCGAATCCCCCTTCAGTCTCTGCTCTGCCTCTGTGTGCTGGTTAAGCTGTTCCACTGCCCTCCCTAATCAACCCCTTTTATCACTACCCTCTTCGTTCCAACTCCATCCTCTCTCTCTCTCACTCTCTCTCCTCTCTCTCCTCTCTCTCTCCTCTCTCTCTCCTCTCTCTCTCCTCTCTCTCTCCTCTCTCTCTCTCCTCTCTCTCTCCTCTCTCTCTCCTCTCTCTCTCCTCTCTCTCTCCTCTCTCTCTCCTCTCTCTCTCCTCTCTCTCTGACAGAAAAACTACTGTTAGGCCTAGATCCAATCTGTGAAATATGGAATCACACCATAGACAAACACACCCAGTCAGCAGAAAAAGCTTTCCTCTTAGAGGTGTGAAGATAAACTCATAGTTGTGACTGAGAGTGGAGAAGGAGCATATCATTGGCTGATTTTAGAGGCTTGTTTTCACAGAAGTTGAGAGAAATTAGTTGGGATTCTTTCCTTGTAAAGGTGGTTCAACTTGTTTAGCTTACCTGCTGTCAGCAGATCTGGCTCTATTTAAAAAAAAAAAAAAATTTTAACCTTTATTTAACTAAGCAAGTCAGTTAAGAACAAATTCTTATTTCGATGATGGCCTTGGAACAGTGGGTTAACTGCCTTGTTCAGGGGCAGAACGACAGATTTTTACCTTGTCATCTCGGGGATCCGATCTTGCAACCTTTTGGTTACTAGTCCAATGCTCTAACCACTAGGCTACCCTGCCGCCCCTATATGATGCCTGAGGATACAGGTGCCTTGGGCCCGTATCCACAAAGCATTTCAGAGTAGGAGTGTGGATCTTGGATCTGTCCATAATCATATTTATTATGATCTATGTAGAAGGCAAAACTGATCATAGATCAGCACTCCTACTCTGAGACACTTAGTGGATACGGGCCCTGGTCATGACCTTTAGCCTCACTAGCTATTGAGATCCATCTATTTAGAGCTTTCAGTATTTGCCTAGGTGTGTTTTTAGATGTGATCTTTTAGACGAGAGAAGCAGGTGAATGTTTATTTCACAGTCAATAGAAAAGGATTAGGCTACACTCAATGTTATTCCTCGTTGTTTGTCTGTTAATGTTTCAGCTTACAGTACGTCTTGATACAGTTGTAGCCAGACAGTGTTTTACAGTTGATGCTGGTGGTTAGGCTTGGCAATTGCCAGGGATCTCACGATATGATATTATCGCGATACTTACGTGCCGATACGATATGTATTGTGATTCTCACAATTCTATATGTATTTCGATTCGATACTGCGATTTTTATTGCAATTTGAAATTCCAAACCAGGGTGTGGTTGGCCATCGGTTTTAAAGCTTATTTACTTCAATTGTACACATTTTGCCATGCAGCTGAGAGAAAATGTTGCCGTTTTAACGTTAATTTCCTGCCATTCTACGTATTCCGCCGTAGATCTGAGAGAACATTTTGCCGTTTTAAAGCTAGTTTCCTGCAATTCTGTGTTCCTTTGCTCAAAAATAGCAAAATGAATACTCCTAAATTCATTGTTTTGGTAATTTTCAATTCTCCCTGTCTAGCTTTTATGTTGGGGATTGTTCGTTCTGAAAGATTATATTATAAAAAATATATTTTTTACACTGTTTGGACTTAGACGACCTGAAAAAGTGCTTAGGCAGACTGCCCAAGGATTGAGAAAATGAGTTTTGATCAGGGAAATAAAAACGCTGAAAACATATTGGTTCACTAGTTCAAAAGAAGATGGAGAACAAGCTATAGGATGAAAATACTGGAATTTTGGCGCAAGTACAGCCGTCTCGCGCTGCCTACGGTAGCAAAAAAATATATACACTTGGAGTCAAATATCGCTATAATATCGTCCCAAAATAATATTGCGATATTTAACTGTATAGATTTTTTCCCCCATCACTGGTGGTCTAGCTGAGTGAAATGAGTGACTTATGTTTGTAAGAAGCAGCAGCAGTAGTCTAGGCTCCATGCACAGTCAGTCCATGAACATTTCATTAGCTGTTCATCACAGACATGGGCTTGAAGAACACTTCATGGAGAGCTAGGGAGCTGTTAAATGTATGTGAGGCTAGATGTGATTTTTATACAGTCATTATGCTGTGACGCTTCTCATTTTAGAGGCAGCTTGATGTCCTTGATTGGCGTTTATGGGCATGTTTTCATAGACGTCAACACAATAAAAATGAAGGAGGATGAGGGGTCCCTCTATTGAGCCCAGTACATTATTCAGTATGAATAGCATGCAGTTCAGTTCAGCAACATCACCTGACCTTTCTACTATCTGTTGGAAGCTCTGTTTGACGAATGTAGAGTTGTTAATTCTCCTCCCACTCATTCACTTACCTCCTGGTTAACTATCCCTCGTTCTGTATGCAGGAGGAGAGGATGGAGGGAGTGCACTGATCACGCTGAACATGGGCTGAAAAGAGGGCTCCCGTTGAGTTGTGCACACACACCACTCCAGCTTGGCCACTGTGTTTTAGAGGCACACAATGATCCACCCACACACACTCTTTCCCACACACTCTACCACACGAGAGAGGGCTTCAGAAACCAGCACGGCAGTTATACATGTTGTGCTTTTCCTATGTTCAAAAAAGGCGTTCACTCACAACTCTAGAATGTAGAGAAAACGGGGCAATTCAAGAGGGTGCTACGAAATGAATGTTAAAACATTTTCTTTGCCCTATGTCATTATATATCACATACAATGAATCATTACATTGTTCTCTACAGTATTATAATCTTAACATAGTTGTATTTGACAATGTTCATGAAATGTTGAACCATATGGTAGATGCATGGGGTTTGGACTATTGTTTTCCTGACGCAACTCTCTATTGAATGAACATATTTCTATACATTTGAATGAAATAATAATTTTATGGGTGATAATATTTTTTACATAATCATCCACACAGTAATTTCTCTTATTGTGATCATCCTCCCTGCTGCCAAGCCGTTTTACTACATTTACCACGGTGAGGGATTTTATGAAAGCATTTAATTCTGTTGAGAAAATAACCTGCTTGACTTACCAGGTTGTGTTTCCTCCAGCTGAGACATTTATTGTGATCAGAGTGAAGGGCATGTTGTTCTGAGCAGGTCAGAATAGATCGGTCACAGTGTGACGTCAGGACAGCAGGTGCTGAACAGTTCTGGCTGATTCTCTTTCTGCTTTCAGAGCCAGACATGAATTTAGTAATGAACCAACATTTTTAAAAGGCTTTTCATTCTACTGTTCACATGACCAATACACTACTAACAAATAGGTCTAGTTTATTGTGACCGTTCCATTTTGACTTCACTTTGGTTCCTGTAGAGGCTTGTATGGACGGAGACCCTGTTTTGTGCAGGATTGTAGTACCCTCCTCCCATACACTATGTGTTGGAACTAGCCAACTCTTCAATAGCATGACAATGAATGAGGCTAGGATTGAAGTGTATTGTTTGCCAAAAGTAGCAGACTGCAATTTAATTTCCCAGTGATTTAAGTCTGATTCTCCCTGACAGATGTTGCCAATGGCTCCAGTTCAGGGTACCGGCCGCCCCCCAGGACGAAAGAGGTGGTCATCAATGGGCAGACGGTCAAGCTCAAGTACTGCTTTACCTGTAAGATCTTCAGACCACCACGTGCCTCTCACTGCAGCCTCTGTGACAACTGTGTCGGTGAGTTACTGTGTGGGCCACACATGCTGGGAGGGTGGGTGGACTGAAGGTGAAGTGTGTGTGTGTGTGTGTGTGTGTGTGTGTGTGTGTGTGTGTGCAAATGTGTTTGCCTATGTGTGCAGATATTTTTCTATGTCTCAATTTGTGTTTGTTTTCTGCATCTTTGTGTGCTCTGTATATACATGTAGCTAAAAGCTATGTCATGTCACGGGGAGTAACATTCCTCCTTAGGAATGTTAAAAGACTATCGACTTCTATGGTGTTCGACAGATGAAGCATTGGTCTTCCAGCCTTCTCTCCAGGCCCACCTGAGACTCAGTGATCACTGATCAGCCTCCACAGAGCCACAGCCTCCCTCTTGTTGTGTTCTCCTGTTCTTTTCCCAGAGACCCCATTTGGCTAGGGATTTATGGGCTCATTAACACTGAGCAGAGAAAGATGGATGACAACTGTCATTATGAAATCTTGAGCCCCCCTTGTTTCATAACTGACTCTGAATCACCCACCACCCCAGGCCTGTTCTGTTGTGGGGAGATTGGAGCTTTTACAACACTCAGAGGGACATTGTTTTCACTGAACAACTTTCTCCCATCCTCCATCTCCTTTTCTCCACCCACATCCCCCCACCTGCAGTGCAGCCTGTCTGTCCCTCTCTCCCTATCTTTTTGTAGTGGAAAAGCAGGCCACTCCCTGAAGCAGTAGAGGAAGAAGCAGGAGGATTTGCTTCTCTCTTCCACACGAGCAGTGAGCATGCCCTCTCTAGGCTTCTCACTGACTGGCTTGTCTGAGATTCTGTGACTGGCCTAGGGCTTTTCTCAACCTCTTCAAATTAAATAAAATAAAATGGTATTGGTACTTAGCAGATGTGTTGCGAAATGCTTATGTTCCTAGTTCGTCTGGAATATACACTACCGTTCAACATTTTTGTCCAAGAAAATAACATAAAATTGATCAGAAATACAGTGTAGACATTGTTGATGTTGTAAATGACTATTGTAGCTGGAAACGGCTGATTTTTAATGGAATATCTACATAGGCGTACAGAGGCCCATTATCAGCAACCATCACTACTGTGTTCCAATGGCACGTTGTGTTAGCTAATCCAAGTTTATCATTTTAAAAGGCTAATTGATCATTAGAAAACATTTTTGCAATTATGTTAGCACAGCCTAAAACTGCAGTCCTGATTTGAAAGAATCAATAATACTGGCCTTCTTTAGACTAGTTGAGTATCTGGAGCATCAGCATTTCTGGGTTTGATTACAGGTTCAAAACGGCCAGAAACAAAGTACTTTCTTCTGAAACTCGTCAGTCTATTCTTGTTCTGAGAAATGAAGGCTATTCCATGCGAGAAATTGCAAAGAAACTGAAGATCTCGTACAACGCTGTGTACTACTCCCTTCACAGAACAGGGCAAACTGTCTCTAACCAGAATAGAAAGAGGAGTGGGAGGCCCCGGTGCACAACTGAGCAAGAGGACAAGTACATTAGAGTCTAGATTGAGAAACAGATGCCTCTCAAGTCCTCAACTGGCAGCTTAATTAAATAGTACCCGCAAACACCAGTCTCAACGTCAACAGTGAAGAGACGACTCCGGGATGCTGGCCTTCTAGGCAGAGTTCCTCTGTCCAGTGTCTGTTCTTTTGCCCATCTTAATCTTTTATTTTTATCCAAACCAGATGGGATGGTGTATCGCTGCAGAATGCTGTGGTAGCCATGCTGGTTAAGTGTGCCATGATTTCTAAATAAATCACAGTTTCACCAGCAAAACACCCCCACACCATCACACCTCCTCCTTCATGCTTTACGATGGGATATACACATGTAGAGATCATCCATTCACCCATACCGCGGCTCACAAAGACAGTGGTTGGAACCAAAACTTTCCAATTTGGACTCCAGACCAAAGGACACATTTCCACCAGTCTAATGTCCATTGCCCATGTTTCTTGGCCCAAGCAAGTCTCTTCTTATTTGTGTCCTTTAGTAGTGGTTTCTTTGCAGCAATTCGTGCATGAAGGCCTCATTCACACAGTGTCCTCTGAACAATTGATGTTAAGATGTGTCTGTTATTTGAACACTGTGAAGCATTTATTTGGGCTGCAATTTCTGAGGCTGGTAACTCTAATGAACTTATTCTCTAGAGTAGAGGTAACTCTGGGTCTTCCATTCCTGTGGCGGTCCTCATGAGAGGCAGTTTCATCATAGCGCTTGATGATTTTTGCGACTGCACTTGAAGACATTTTCTGGATTGACTGACCTTCATGTCTTAAAGTAATGATGGACTGTCGTTTCTCTTTGCTTATTTGGGCTGTTCTTGCCATAATATGGACTTGGTCTTTTACCAAATAGGGCTATTTTCTGTATACCACAACACAACTGATTGGCTCAAACGCATTAAGAAGGAAAGAAATTCCACAAATTAACTTTTAAGGAGGCACACCTGTTAATTGAAATGCATTCCAGGTGACTACCTCATGAAGCTGGTTGAGAAAATGCCAAGAGTGTGCAATTCTGTCAAGGCAAAGGGTGGCTATTTGAAGAATCTCAAATATAACAAATATTTTGATTTGTTTAACACTTTTTTGGTTGTTACGTGATTCCATATGTGTTGTTTCATAGTTTTGATGTCGTCTATATTATTCTGTAATGTTTGACAATAGTAAAAAATAACCCTTTAATGAGTAGGTGTTCAATAACTTTTAACCGGTAGTGTATGTATTCTTCTTGTCCAGATGGAATAGAACAGTGTGCAGTGCAATGCTGATTGAATCATCCGTGGATCTGTTGGAGCAGTATGCAAATTGAAGTGTGTCTAGGGGGTTGGGTAAGGTGGAGGTAATATGATCCTTAAAAAGCCTCCCAAAGCACTTCATGATGACAGAAGTGAGTGCTACAGGGCAATAAATATTTAGTTCAGTTACCTTTGCTTTCTTGAGTACAGGAACAATGGTGGACATTTTGAAGAAAGTAAGGTCCAACAGACTGGGATAGGGACAGATTGAATTTGACTGTAAACACTACAGCCAGCTGGTCTGCACATTCTCTGAGGACACGGCTAGGGATGCTGTCTGGGCCAGCAACCTTGCGAGGTTTAACACACTTAAATGTCTTTCTGACGTCAGTCATGGAGAACCGGAGCTAATAACAATAATGATTGATTGGATTTCCTTACCACGGGATCTTCCTGTTTTAAGTTTCTGCTTATAGGAAGGGATGAGCAGAATGGAGGTGTGGTCTGATTTGCCTGAAGGGAGGGCGGGGTGGGCCTTGTAGTCCCAGAAGGGGGAGTAGTCAAGAGTCCTCGATGAGCATGTAGCGTAGGCGATGTGTTGATAAAACTTTTGTGGTTTTTTTCCTCAGATTTGCATTAATAAAGTCCCCAGCTAGATTAAATGCAGCCTCAGGATATGCAGTTTCCAGTTTGGACAAAGTCCAGTGTGGTTTCTTTAGAGCCGTCGTGGTGTCTGCTTGAGGGGGAATATGCACGACCGTGACAGTGACCGAAGAGAATTCTCTCGATAGGTAATTCATTACAAATCGGGAGAGCAAAAGGACTTGAATTCTTGTTCGTTACCACAATCACACAATGAGTTGTTAATCATGAAACATGGGAGGAGGGTAACATACACCTTTGTTGCTCCTTGTTTCAGCAAGGTGCCTTCGGTTGCCTAGGTAACGCACCTCCCTGCAGCAGCAACAGCACATGTCAGGAGCAGAAAAGAGCTGAGAAGAACATTTGCAAATGTTTTTGTTTTTTTGCTATTCAAACGATTACAATGGTGATTGTAATCATTTAGCTGAAAAATAACCATCATCCAAAATTCCAGAACGGTGACAGCCCTGCTCATCACATTCTCTATTTACTTTTCTCTTCCTTAACCTCTCTGGGGTATGTGGGACGTGACCGTCCCACCTGCGGGACACACTATTCAACAGCCAGTGAAATAGCAGGGCGCCAAATTCAAAACAAAAAAAATCTCATAATTCAAATTTCTCAAACATACAACTATTATATTCCATTTTAAAGATACACTTCTCGTTAATCCAACCACATTGTCCGATTTCAAAAAGGCTTTACGGCGAAAGCATAACATTAGATTATGTTAGGACATCACCTTGACAAGAAAAACCACACAGCCATTTTCCAAGAATGGAGAGGCATCAAAAAAAACAGAAATACAGCTAAAATTAATCACTAAACTTTGATCTTCATCAGATGGCACTCATAGGACTTCATGTTACACAATACATGTATGTTTTGCTCGATAAAGTTCATATTTATATCCAAAAACCCCATTTTACATTGGTGTGTAATGTTCAGAAATGTTTTGTCTCCCAAAACTTCCGGTGAATGAGCACATCAATTTACAGAAATACTCATCATAAACGTTGATAAAATATTAAACTGTAATTCAAAGAATTATAGATACACTTCTAGTTAATGCAACCACTGTGTCAGATTTCAAAAACCCGCCATTTTGTGGCGTCAATAAAACTCAGAAATAATATTATAAATATTCACTTACCTTTGATGATCTTCATCAGAATGCACTCCCATGAATCCCAGGTCCACAATAAATGTTTGTTTTGTTCGATAAAGTCTATCATTTATGTCCAAATAACTCCTTTTTGTTCGTGCGTTCAGTCCACTACTCCAAATGCAGGAAGCGCGCGAAAATGTCACGACGAAAAGTAAAAAAAAGTTATATTTTCGTTCGTAGAAATATGTCAAACAATGTATAGCATCAATCTTTAGGATATTTTTAACATAAATCTTCAGTAATATTCCAACCGGACAATTCCAATGTCTTCAGAAAGAAAAGGAACACAGCTCACACTCACGTGAGCACGCCCCTGTGAGCTCGTCATTTCCTCACTCATCTGACTCCAGGCCCTCTTGTTCGCTCCATGTTCACAGTAGAAGCATGGAACAATGTTCTAAAGACTGTTGACATCTAGTGGAAGCCTTTGGAAGTGCAAAATGAACCCTAAGTCACTGCAGTTTGAATAGGGAATCAATTGAAAAAACTACAAGCCTCAGATTTCCACACTTCCTGGTTGGATATTTCTCAGGGTTTTGCCTGCCATATGAGGTATTTTATACTCAGACATCATTCAAACAGTTTTAGAAACTTCAGAGTGTTTTCTATCCAAATCTACTAATATTATGCATATCCTACCTTCTGAGCCTGAGTAGCAGGCAGTTTAATTTGGGCACGCCTTTCATCCGGACGTCAAAATACTGCCCCCTACCCTAGAGAAGTTAAGCTTCTCTCCTAGCTCCCTCACAGCATGCACATTCCTTATTATCTTTACATAGCTCGTAGCATTGATTTAAATGGCAAATATCCAAAAGCTTGTGTATTTCGATATTGTTCCAAATATAGATTGTTTTCACAAAATGTTTAAGCTAAGCGCCGAAATGCACCTTTTATTCTATTGTATTCATGCATGCCCAGGCATATTTTGGAGGCACGTTGCCAGAACTGAATCCTGACAGTAGGTTCTCTGAGACTGGACTCTGGCTTTGTGAGATTAATAACACACACACACACACACACACACACACACACACGGACGTGCATACAAACACACACAAACCACCTCATCACCAGACATTGTCTTTTATTTCTATTGAAAGAGTGGTGTTGGAAGCAATCTGCCTGGTAACAGTACTGAATGGTGTCTGAAGCAATCTGCCTGGTAACAGTACTGAGTGGTGTCTGAAGCAATCTGCCTGGAAAACAGTACTGAGTGGTGTCTGAAGCAATCTGCCTGGAAAACTGTACTGAGTGGTGTCTGAAGCAATCTGCCTGGGAAACAGTACTGAGTGGTGTCTGAAGCAATCTGCCTGGTAACAGTACTGAGTGGTGTCTGAAGCAATTTGCCTGGTAACAGTACTGAGTGGTGTCTGAAGCAATCTGCCTGGAAAACAGTACTGAGTGGTGTCTGAAGCAATCTGCCTAGAAAACTGTACTGAGTGGTGTCTGAAGCAATCTGCCTGGGAAACTGTACTGAGTGGTGTCTGAAGCAATCTGCCTGGGAAACTGTACCGAGTGGTGTCTGAAGCAATCTGCCTGGGAAACTGTACTGAGTGGTGTCTGAAGCAATCTGCCTGGGAAACTGTACTGAGTGGTGTCTGAAGCAATCTGCCTGGGAAACTGTACTGAGTGGTGTCTGAAGCAATCTGCCTGGGAAACTGTACTGAGTGGTGTCTGAAGCAATCTGCCTGGGAAACTGTACTGAGTGGTGTCTGAAGCAATCTGCCTGGGAAACTGTACTGAGTGGTGTCTGAAGCAATCTGCCTGGGAAACTGTACCGAGTGGTGTCTGAAGCAATCTGCCTGGGAAACTGTACCGAGTGGTGTCTGAAGCAATCTGCCTGGGAAACTGTACTGAGTGGTGTCTGAAGCAATCTGCCTGGTAACAGTACTGGCACACTGGACTCTACTATAATGGTCCTTTGCCTCCTGTCAGCTTCAAGTCCTCACACAGTCAGACAAGTCCCTAATGGAAGTCTCTCAGGATGTTATTATCCATGTGCCCACAGTACCACTCATTCACAGACCCACTTAACTCCGCTGCAGATTTGGGCTGTGGATACACAGCCTCCCTCCCCTCTGTGTAATAGCTCCTGTTTGAATAGGCAGCAGCAGTCTGAAACAGTAGCTAATCATGCCAGGGCTCAAAGGGAAGGCTTACTTCCTGTAATTTGGATGTAATGTGGGATGTGGATCATTTCCATTATAATCACAGTTCACATTCTGCCAGGGAGGTTTAGGTAGGAGTGTGGTAAAGGTGCCAAGAAGGCCCACTGCTGTGTGTGTTCGTGCGCCCCAGGGACAGGCACTTTAACTATGAATAGCAACATTTAATTTGCCATCAAGGTGGAAATGGTGAACTGTATGTGGGTTACATACTGTGTGTCTGTGGTGCTTTGAATATACTGCTGTTTTTCAGAGGCATACCTCTACCTACCTTTGTACCTGACTGCCTACCTGCCAGCGAGAGGAAGCTGGCTACAATGTCTCAAAGCTCTAGTACACTTAATATAAATATTCCATCTACACCTTATTCTCTCTGTCTCTGTCTGTGTCTGTTTCTCTGTCATTCTGTCTCTGTCATTCGCTCTCTCTGCACCCTCCCCCTTTCTCGCTGTGTATCTCTCTCCCAAGCATCATTGCACTTGCTTAATGTGTCTTTAATGTGAGTTTCTCTCTTCTCTTTCTCCGCAGAGCGTTTTGACCACCACTGTCCCTGGGTGGGGAACTGTGTTGGGAAAAGGAACTACCGTTTCTTCTACATGTTCATCCTCTCCCTCTCCTTCCTCACAATCTTCATCTTCGCCTTTGTCATCACACATGTCATCTTACGTAAGTAATTGACAATAAAGATTGTGTACACACACACACACACACCTCTTCCTCCTGGTTCTGGTTGTGTAAGAGCAGCTAGCCAGCAGGTTGTAAGTGGGCGGGCGTTGTGATCCCAGCAGTATTCTGGCTCCTTACCATCCCCCTCAGAATGAGCAGATAGTAGAGTCTGTGTGGGTGAGGGAGAGTGGGAGGGAGAGTGGGTGAGGGAGGGAGGGAGGGAGAGTGGGTGAGGGAGGGAGAGTGGGTGAGGGAGGGAGAGTGGGTGGGGGAGTGGGTGGGTGAGGGAGAGTGGGTGGGTGAGGGAGGGAGAGTTTGTGGGGGAGTGGGTGAGGGAGAGTGGGAGAGGGGGTGAGAGGGAGAGGGGGTGAGGGAGAGTGGGTGGGTGGGTGAGGGAGGGAGAGTGGGTGGGTGAGGGAGGGAGAGTGGGTGGGTGAGGGAGGGTGGGTGAGGGAGGGAGGGAGAGTGGGTGGGTGAGGGAGGGTGGGTGAGGGAGGGAGAGTGGGTGAGGGAGGGAGAGTGGGTGGGTGAGGGAGGGAGAGTGGGTGAGGATGACGGCTGGAAAAACAACTGGAGAAAAGAATGAAAGTCACAAATGAACCAACAGAGAATTCTCTCTTCACTTGATCTTTCTTTTGTATCCTTCTCTTGATTTTGACTGTGGGCAAAATAGACATTCTAGTCTCCTTCTGAAGAGAAGTCTGCTCTGTTTACAAAGTGTTATATTGACTCTGCCCACGTCACTATAACAAGGTTACCAAGCCCCCTCCTGTACAGCCCATATAATTATAGTAGTCCTCTCGGAGTAGCTGTGAAGGGCTCCTAGCTAGAAACACCTGTCACTGTTATGGATGAGACGAGCAGCACAGAGATCAATATGTCTCTGGTGACCGAATTAGGCTAGATGGCCGTATCTGATTGGGCTCCTTCTCCACTCTCTATCCTGTATCCCAGATGGCAGTTAAAATGTAATGGCAATTAAAGTGGGTGCGCTCTGTCTTGCTCAGCCTCAGCATAAACTTGCTGACTGAATAAAAAAAAAAGCTACTAAGTGTTTATGGCGTATGATATCCAATCCACCCTGCATTGTTATGTGTACACACAGCACAGGGAGAGCTGTACGCCACTTTATACTCTGAAGGCTTATCACTATCAGTATCTTGGGTGCCAGTACAGACAGGTTATCTTCTGCTGCTCTCATAGTCCTAGCCTATTAGTCAAAACATTTCACTGTAGACTAATGATATTGTCTCTCTTTGAGAAAGGCTCTCACTCCCTAACATAGTGTCAGATATATTATAGGTGCCATGGTATTTTGACCTTCTAACTGGTATTGTTATATGTTGTCAGCTTTGAGGGTATTGTGCTCTATCTCCTAGTAGCCTACAGTGGATTGGGCTTCGCTCCATAAAGCCAAGCTCTGCGCCTGACCTTTCACCTTACTCAGTCGAAAGGTTGTTTTCCGATTGATTTACGAGGTTTTAGATTCTTTAGAATGTTTAACTGTTATTAAACTCTCGTCTTTCACTGCAGGATCCCATCGACAAGGGTTCCTCAACGCACTCAAAGACACTCCTGCTAGATATCCTTTCTCATAATGGTGTGATGGATGCAAGTTGTGTGTGTTTTCTCGCTCCTCTTCTGCCTTCTCCTGCCAGTCCCTGCCTCTTCCATGCTGTGATCTGTCCTGTTCTTCAGCTCTGCTGTGCATGACTGCTGTCCCAACTGGTGCCTCTGTGACTCTCTCCCTCTCATCTAAATTGTCTTGATCTCTCTCGCTCTCGCTCTCCTCTCTCTCTCTCTCTCTCGCGCTCTCGCTCGCGCTCTCTCGCTCTCTCGCTCTCTCTCTCTCGCTCGTGCTCTCTCTCGCGCTCTCTCGCGCTCTCTCTCTCTCTCGCGCTCTCGCGCTCTCTCGCTCTCTCGCTCTCTCGCTCTCTCGCTCTCTCTCTCTCTCTCTCTCGCTCTCTCGCTCTCTCTCGCTCTCTCGCGCTCTCTCTCGCGCTCTCTCTCGCGCTCTCTCTCGCGCTCTCTCTCGCGCTCTCTCTCGCGCTCTCTCTCGCGCTCTCTCTCGCGCTCTCTCTCGCGCTCTCTCTCTCTCTCGCGCTCTCTCTCGCGCTCTCTCTCTCTCGCGCTCTCTCTCTCTCGCGCTCTCTCTCGCGCTCTCTCTCGCGCTCTCTCTCTCTCGCGCTCTCTCTCGCGCTCTCTCTCTCTCGCGCTCTCTCTCGCGCTCTCTCTCGGCTCTCTCTCGCGCTCTCTCTCTCTCGCGCTCTCTCTCTCTCGCGCTCTCTCTCTCGCGCGCTCTCTCTCTCGCGCTCTCTCTCGCGCTCTCTCTCGCGCTCTCTCTCGCGCTCGCTCTCTCGCGCTCGCTCTCTCGCGCTCTCTCTCGCGCTCGCTCTCTCGCGCTCGCTCTCTCGCGCTCGCTCTCTCTCTCTCTCGCGCTCGCTCTCTCTCTCTCTCGCGCTCGCTCTCTCTCTCTCTCTCGCGCTCGCTCTCTCTCTCTCTCTCGCGCTCGCTCTCTCTCTCTCTCTCGCGCTCGCTCTCTCTCTCTCTCTCGCGCTCGCTCTCTCTCTCTCTCTCGCGCTCGCTCTCTCTCTCTCTCTCGCGCTCGCTCTCTCTCTCTCTCTCTCGCGCTCTCTCTCTCTCTCTCTCTCTCGCGCTCTCTCTCTCTCTCTCTCTCGCGCTCTCTCTCTCTCTCTCTCGCTCTCTCTCGCGCGCTCTCTCTCTCTCTCTCGCGCTCTCTCTCTCTCGCGCTCTCTCTCTCTCGCGCTCTCTCTCTCTCTCGCGCTCTCTCTCTCTCGCGCTCTCTCTCTCTCGCGCTCTCTCTCTCTCTCGCGCTCTCTCTCTCTCTCGCGCTCTCTCTCTCGCTCGCGCTCTCTCTCGCTCGCGCTCTCTCTCGCTCGCGCTCTCTCTCTCTCGCTCGCGCTCTCTCTCTCTCGCGCTCTCTCTCTCTCGCGCTCTCTCTCGCGCTCTCTCTCGCGCTCTCTCTCGCGCTCTCTCTCGCGCTCGCTCTCGCTCTCTCGCGCTCGCTCTCTCGCGCTCGCTCTCTCTCTCTCTCTCTCGCGCTCGCTCTCTCTCTCTCTCTCTCGCGCTCGCTCTCTCTCTCTCTCTCGCGCTCGCTCTCTCTCTCTCTCTCGCGCTCGCTCTCTCTCTCTCTCTCTCTCTCTCTCTCTCTCTCTCTCTCGCGCTCTCTCTCTCTCTCTCTCTCGCGCTCTCTCTCTCTCTCTCTCTCTCTCGCGCTCTCTCTCGCGCGCTCTCTCTCTCTCTCTCTCTCGCTCTCTCTCGCGCGCTCTCTCTCTCTCTCTCTCTCGCGCTCTCTCTCTCTCGCGCTCTCTCTCTCTCGCGCTCTCTCTCTCTCGCGCTCTCTCTCTCGCTCGCGCTCTCTCTCTCTCGCTCGCGCTCTCTCTCTCGCTCGCGCTCTCTCTCTCTCGCGCTCTCTCTCTCTCTCTCGCTCGCGCTCTCTCTCGCTCGCGCTCTCTCTCTCTCTCGCTCGCGCTCTCTCTCTCGCTCGCGCTCTCTCTCTCTCTCGCTCGCGCTCTCGCGCTCTCTCTCTCTCTCTCGCGCTCTCTTTCTCTCGCGCGCTCTCTCTCTCGCGCTCTCTCGCGCTCTCGCTCTCTCTCGCGCTCTCTCGCGCTCTCTCTCTCTCGCGCTCTCTCGCGCTCTCTCTCTCTCGCGCTCTCTCTCTCTCGCGCTCTCTCTCTCTGGTATTACATTCCAAACAGCAGGATTTGTTTTGTGTCCTCCAGACCCTGTGGCCACTACTGTTCAAAATACTCCTAGAAGCTAGCTGCTAGCCATCCCATAGTCTCTGCACAACTGCAGAGGAACAGTAGTTTTGCTTTGATTTTAGGGCCAGGCATTTTATTCTGCCCAGATCAAATATTTACTACAATATATGTATTTTTTTATTTATTGGAATGCTTTTCAGTTTTCAGCAAAAAAAAGCGCAAATCCTCGACATGGAACTGTTCTATGATTTCCCTGTAACCTCTACTAGTGTCAGCCCTCTGTGCCTCTCATCTCCCAGACAACTGTAGACTGTATTCTCCATTTCACCGGCCCTCAGGTAATTCATCTAGAATCTGCCAGCCAGGCTGCTTGATGTGTGAGTGTGTCTCTCTGTCTGTCGGGCTTCATTTGTCTGTAGGCATGCTGCTGCTCTCTCCTCTCTCAGGGAGATAAGAAGCACGTCAGGCCCTCTGGTGAGGAACCGTGTGGCAGTCTCAGCTGATAACACAGCAGCCCAATGTTGTACAGCAGCACAGCGCTTTAAAAAGGCAGGCAGGGGATGAGGCCTGATAACATCTATCTCACCAGTCCCCTGTATGTGAATGATGACATCCTTTGCTTGTCCTTGAGAGGGGGGGCAGAAAGTCATCATGGAGGAGACAGTGGTTGGATTAACTCGATCATGCCTTGTGTGTTCTCTTTTCTTTTAGTGTATGTATGGGGCGGCAGGTAGCCTAGTGGTTAGAGCGTTGGTCCAGTAACTGAAAGGTTGCTGGATTGAATCCCTGAGCTGACAAGGTAAAAGTCTGTCAAGCGACTCCTTGTGGCGGGCAGTTCACCTGTATGCTGACCTCGTTGTCCGTTGAACAGTGTTTCCTCCAACACTTTGGTGCGGCTGGCTTCTGGGTTAAGCGGGAGGGTGTTAACCTCTCTGGGCTAGGTGGGACGCTTGACCTACTCAACAGCCAGTGGAATCCCGTGGCGCGTTATTCAAATACCTTGGAAATGCTATTACTTCAATTTCTCAAACATATGACTATTTTACACCATTTTTAAAGACAAGACTCTCGTTAATCTAACCACACTGTCCGATTTCAAAAAGGCTTTACAACGAAAGCAAAACATTAGATTATGTCAGCAGAGTACCCAGCCAGAAATAATCAGACACCCATTTTTCAAGCTAGCATATAATGTCACATAAACCCAAACCACAGCTAAATGCAGCACTAACCTTTGATGATCTTCATCAGATGACAATCTTAGGACATTATGTTATACAATACATGCATGTTTTGTTCAATCAAGTTCATATTTATATCAAAAACCAGCTTTTTACATTAGCATGTGACGTTCAGAACTAGCATTCCCACCGAACACTTCCGGTGAATTTACTAAATTACTCACGATAAACGTTCACAAAAAACATAATTATTTTAAGAATTATAGATACAGAACTCCTATATGCACTCGCTATGTCCGATTTTAAAATAGCTTTTCGGTGAAAGCACATTTTGCAATATTCTAAGTAGATAGCCCGGCATCACAGGGCTAGCTATTT
This sequence comes from Salmo trutta, assembly GCF_901001165.1. Classification (NCBI taxonomy): domain Eukaryota; kingdom Metazoa; phylum Chordata; class Actinopteri; order Salmoniformes; family Salmonidae; genus Salmo; species Salmo trutta. Next base: position 26,281,165 of record NC_042989.1, read on the forward strand.
ACACACCCAGCAAGTTTAGCACTCACCAAAGTCAGATTTACTATAAGAAAAATGTTATTACCTTTGTTGTTCTTCGTCAGAATGCACTCCCAGGACTTCTACTTCAATAACAAATGTTGGTTTGGTCCCAAATAATCCATAGTTATATCCAAATAGCGGCGTTTTGTTCGTACGTTCAAGACACTATCCGAAAGGGTAAATAAGGGTTACGCGCCCGACGCGTTTCGTGACAAAAAAATTCTAAATATTCCATTGCCGTACTTCGAAGCATGTCAACCGCTGTTTAAAATCAAATTTTTGCAATTTTTCTCGTAAAAAAGCGATAATATTCCGACCGGGAAAGCGTGTTTACGTTCAAAGAGAGAGGAAATAAAAACATGGGATCCCCTCGTGCACGAGCCTCAGTCTGATGGTCCCCTGATAGAGCACTTACCAAAGGCGCTAAAGTTTTTCAGCCAGCGGCTGGAATTACATCATTCAGCTTTTTCCCGGGTTCTGAGAGCCTATGGGAGCCGTAGGAAGTGTCACGTTACAGCAAAGATCCTAAATGTTCAATAAACAGAGCCAAGAAGCCCAAGGAATGGTCAGAGAGGGTACTTCCTGTTTGGAATCTTCTCAGGTTTTTGCCTGCCATATGAGTTCTGTTATACTCAGACACCATTCAAACAGTTTTAGAAACTTTAGGGTGTTTTCTATCCAAAGCCAATAATTATATGCATATTCTAGTTTCTGGGCAGTAGTAATAACCAGATTAAATCGGGTACGTTTTTTATCCGGCCGTGTAAATACTGCCCCCTAGCCCTAACAGGTTTTAAGAAGCGCGGTTTGGAGGATGCATGACTTGACCTTCAACTCCTGAGCCCATTGGGGAGTTGCAGTGATAAGACAAGATCGAAAAAGGGGGTAAAAAAGAAAAACAATTAAAATAATAATAAATCAAAATAAGGCCTAGATTTTTTACCCATATTTCGCAGCCCTATGTGGCAGTGTAAAATTGATCAAATACCATCATACCGTCAAAAATGTTAAAAATACTGCCATCTTTTGGCCATATCGCTCTAACTCTGATCTGCCGCTGCTCCTGATTCTGCTTCTGATCCTGCTGCTTCTGATCCTGCTGCTTCTGATCCTGCTGCTTCTGATCCTGCTGCTTCTGATCCTGCTGCTCCTGATCCTGCTGCTCCTGATCCTGCTGCTCCTGATCCTGCTGCTCCTGATTCTGCTCCTGATCCTGCTGTTCCTGATCTTTGAGACCACTGTTCCACTGTACTACCATGCTGTTTCCAGTCAAGTGAACAGAGGGCCAGGCAGGCTAGCTAGAGTAAGGACAGGCATTGGCAGCAGGTCAATACTGCCCTTTCTTTTCCTCTACTCTGTGTTTGATGTGTGTATGTGAGGGAAAGAGAGCAGATGTGTGTGTCTGTCTGTCAATAAGAGAGCGTACCTGGTGTGAAATAGCGTTTCAATCGGTGATATCACTCGCTCTGAGACCTTGAAGTATTTTTTTTCCCCTTGCATTAGTGATAGGTAACGATGCTTCGTGGGAGGCAGTTGTGTTCAGAGAGTGCCTAGTTTGAGCCCAGGTTAGGGCAAGGAGAGGGATTGAAGCAAACCTGTTTCAAGAGCATGCACCTGTTACTGAGCTGTAGCATAGGACTGTGTGTGTGTCAGGTTTTCCTTAACCCTTTGGTCACTGTGCTGGAGGTGGTGGTGTGTTTCTTCTCTGTCTGGTCCATAGTGGGGCTGTCTGGATTCCACACATACCTGATCAGCTCCAACCAGACCACAAATGAAGATGTGAGTACATGGACACGCACACTCACTCACTCTCTCTCTGCTTCACAAGTTAAGAGGATTGGTAAGTGTTTAACTGGATTTCTCTTAAATTTCTGAAGTTCTCATGTTTAAGACATCCAGTACCTGCAGGGTTCATCCATACCCCCAGCCATCTCCTGTCTCCTACCAGATTACACAGACACTACTAAACCCCCAGCCATCTCCTGTCTCCTACCAGATTACACAGACACTACTAAACCCCCAGCCGTCTCCTACCAGATTACACAGACACTACTAAACCCCCAGCCATCTCCTGTCTCCTACCAGATTACACAGACACTACTAAACCCCCAGCCGTCTCCTACCATATTACACAGACTAAACCCAGGCAGCAGTTTGGTTTTTCCTCTAGTGGATGGTTGAGTTTAGTGGAGGACAGCCAGATCTGAGTCTGATCTCATTTATTTCCAGGCAGTTTGCCTCATCGCTCACCACTGTAGAGCTGCCTGGGACATTATAGACACACACACACACACACACACACACACACACACACACACACACACACACAGAAGGAACCGAAAGTTCCAGACAAAAGTCTGAGGAAATTGATCTTCCCTTTTGAAATACAACTAAGTTTTTAACCCCTGGTTTATTGCTCTGATTTTGGCTTTTTCTGTTTCAGATCAAAGGGTCATGGTCGTCTAAAAGAGGGAAAGACAATTATAACCCTTACAGCCACGGAAACATATTCACCAACTGCTGTGCAGCACTGTGTGGACCCCTACCACCCAGGTAAGGACGGTCCTGTGTGTTTGCATGTGGATCTGACATTATTTGGCTCTGTATATTTGGATTTACCCAAAAATGTAACACATGGCACACTATCATCCTCTGTCTTAGAGAAATTTCAAATCCAATAGTTCTTCTCATTCTTGGAGAAATCCGTTTTTCCCGTCACTATAGTTTCCTACATTGTCAGAAAGCTAAAATAGGTCCGTCACACAGAGCTCATCATGATCTTGCTAGAGAGCTGCTGCTGTGAAATCATCTGCCTGCAGCTATTCCTCATTCAGACCTCTGATAGTACAAAGGATTCCAGCACCTCCCAGTGAGATCAAACTATGCACATAGAAATGCTAGATGTAGTAGTCATTGTATCTATAGACTCATAGCCATTGATTGCTTATTAGCTTGTCTTATCCAACACTTCCTTCTCTATAGAATTTGCATTCAGACACATCATCAATATAACCCTTTCATTTGGATTACCTCACTGTGTATAACTTATAGTTGAAACCCCATTTTTTTTAAATGTTTTATTTATTTTTTATTTCACCTTTATTTAACCAGGTAGGCCAGTTGAGAACAAGTTATAATTTACAACTGCGACCTGGCCAAGATAAAGCAAAGCAGTGCAACAAAAACAACAACACAGAGTTACACATGGGATAAACAAACGTACAATCAATAACACAATAGGAAAATCTATGTACAGTGTGTGCAAATGTAGTAAGATTAGGGAGGTAAGGCAATAAATAGGCCATAGTGGTGAAATAATTACAATTTAGCTTTAACACAGGAGTGATAGATGTGCAGATGATGTGCATGTAGAGATACTGGGGTGCAAAAGAGCAAAAAAAGAAATGACAATATGGGGATGAGGTAGTTGGGTGTGCTATTTACAGATGGGCAGTGTACACTGATCGGTAAGCTGCTCTGACAGCTGATGCTTAAAGTTAGTGAGGGAGATATGTCTCCAGCTTCAGTGATTTTTGCCATTCGTTCCAGTCATTGGCAGCAGAGAACTGGAAGGAAAGGCGGCCAAAAGAGGTGTTGGCTTTGGGGATGAACAGTGAAATATACCTGCTGGAGCGCGTGCTACAGGTGGGCGTTGCTATGGTGACCAGTGAGCTGAGATAAGGCGGGGCTTTACCTAGCAAAGACTTATAGATAGTGGGTTTGGCGATGAATATGTAGCGAGGGCCAGCCAACGAGAGTGTACAGGTCGCAGTGGTGGGTAGTATATGGGGCTTTGGTGACAAAACGGATGGCACTGTGATAGACTACATCCAGTTTGCTGAGTGGAGTGTTGGGGGCTATTTCGTAAATGACATCGCCAAAGTCAAGGATCGGTAGGATAGTCAGTTTTACGAGGGTATGTTTGGCAGCATGAGTGAAGGAGGCTTTGTGAAATAGGAAGCCGATTCTAGATTTAATTTTGGATTGGAGATGCTTAATGTGACTCTGGAAGGAGAGTTTACAGTCTAACCAGACACCTCCAGTGAGGGAAAAAAGTATTTGATCCCCTGCTGATTTTGTACATTTGCCCACTGACAAAGAAATGATCAGTCTATAATTTTAATGGTAGGTTTATTTGAACAGTGAGAGACAGAATAACAACAAAAAAATCCAGAAAACGCATGTCAAAAATGTTATAAAATGATTTGCATTTTAATGAGGTGAAATAAGTATATGACCCCTCTGCAAAACATAACTTAGTACTTGGTGGCAAAACCCTTGTTGGCAATCAGAGGTCAGACGTTTCTTGTAGTTGGCCACCAGGTTTGCACACATCTCAGGAGGGATTTTGTCCCACTCTTTGCAGATCTTCTCCAAGTCATTAAGGTTTCGAGGCTGACGTTTGGCAACTCGAACCTTCAGCTCCCTCCACAGATTTTCTATGGGATTAAGGTCTGGAGACTGGCTAGGCCACTCCAGGACCTTAATGTGCTTCTTCTTGAGCCACTCCTTTGTTGCCTTGGCCGTGTGTTTTGGGTCATTGACATGCTGGAATACCCATCCACGACCCATTTTGACATGGCCCCGTCCATCGTCCCTTTGATGCGGTGAAGTTGTCCTGTCCCCTTAGCAGAAAAACACCCCCAAAGCATAATGTTTCCACCTCCATGTTTGACGGTGGGGATGAGGTTCTTGGGGTCATAGGCAGCATTCCTCCTCCTCCAAACACGGCGAGTTGAGTTGATACCAAAGAGCTCCATTTTGGTCTCATCTGACCACAACACTTTCACCCAGTTGTCCTCTGAATCATTCAGATGTTCATTGGCAAACTTCAGACGGGCATGTATATGTGCTTTCTTGAGCAGGGGGACCTTGTGGGCGCTGCAGGATTTCAGTCCTTCACGGCGTAGTGTGTTACCAATTGTTTTCTTGGTGACTATGGTCCCAGCTGCCTTGAGATCATTGACAAGATCCTCCCGTGTAGTTCTGGGCTAATTCCTCACCGTTCTCATGCTCATTGCAACTCCACGAGGTGAGATCTTGCATGGAGCCCCAGGCTGAGGGAGATTGACAGTTCTTTTGTGTTTCTTCCATTTGCAAATAATCGCACCAACTGTTGTCACCTTCTCACCAAGCTGCTTGGCGATGGTCTTGTAGCCCATTCCAGCCTTGTGTAGGTCTACAATCTTGTCCCTGACATCCTTGGATAGCTCTTTGGTCTTGGCCATGGTGGAGAGTTTGGAATCTGATTGCTTCTGTGGACAGGTGTCTTTTATACAGGTAACAAACTGAGATTAGGAGCACTCCCTTTAAGAGTGTGCTCCTAATCTCAGCTCGTTACCTGTATAAAAGACACCTGGGAGCCAGAAATCTTTCTGATCGAGGGGGGGTCAAATACTTATTTCCCTCATTAAAATGTAAATCAATTTATAACATTTTTGACATGAGTTTTTCTGGATTATTTTGTTATTCTGTCTCTCACTGTTCAAATAAACCTACCATTAACATTATAGACTGATCATTTCTTTGTCAGTGGGCAAACGTACAAAATCAGCAGGGGATCAAATCCTTTTTTCCCTCACTGTAGTTCTCCATTTTTTGAATGTGGCTTGCTTATTTAAGATGGTGAGGAAAGCACTTTTAAAGAACAACCAGGCATCCTCTACTGACGGGATGAGGTCAATATCCTTCCAGGATACCCGGGCCGGGTCAATTAGAAAGGCCTGCTTGCTGAAGTATTTTAAGGAGCGTTTGACGGTGATGAGGGGTGGTCGTTTGACCGCGGGCCCATTCCGGATGCAGGCAATAAGGCAGTGATCACTGAGATCCTGGTTGAAGATAGCAGAGGTGTATTTGGAGGGCAAGTTGGTCAGGATGATATCTATGAGGGTGCCCATGTTTACGGATTTAGGGTTGTACCTGGTAGGTTCCTTGATAATTTGTGTGAGATCTAGCTTAGATTGTAGGATGGCCGGGGTGCTAAGCATATCCCAGTTTAGGTCACCTAACAGTACGAACTCTGAAGATAGATGGGGGGCAATCAATTCACATATGGTGTCCAGGGCACAGCTGAGGGGGGTCTATAACAAGCGGCAACAGTGAGAGACTTATTTCTGGAAAGGTGGATTTTTAAAAGTAGAAGCTCAAACTGTTTGTGCACAGACCTGGATAGCCTGCAGAGTTCTCTCATACTATCTCTGCAGTAGATTGCAACTCCTCCCCCTTTGGCAGTTCTATCTTGACGGAAAATGTTGTAGCTGGGAATGGAAATGTCAGAATTTTTGGTGGCCTTCCTAAGCCAGGATTCAGACACGGCTAGGACATCCGGGTTGGCTGAGTGTGCTAAAGCAGTGAATAAAACACATTTAGGGAGGAGGCTTCTGATGTTAACATGCATGAAACCAAGGCTTTTACGGTTCCAGGACTGTTACGACTTATGGTCTCCTGTCTCTCTCCCAACACCCTACGTGCCTCCCCTCACTTTCTACACACACTCTCTGTGGTGAAAGCTCTGTTTCTTCACACTCACTCAGCCTAGATAGAGGCTATCTTCTCTTATCTTTACAGCCCAGGTTTTCCCTCGCTGACGAGACAACTGGAGACGCAGCACCTCTTCTGTTGTTTAACTCTAAGCTCAGTCCCAAGTAGCACCCTATTCCCTATGTACTGTAGTGCACTACTTTTGACCAGGGCCCATAGGGCTCTATAGTGATTAGGGTGCCATTTGGGACATGGATAAAGGCATGCTACAGTGCATGAGTAGCATGTTATTAACAGTGAGGCAAGACAGTCTCTTTGAGGTAAAACACACGTACAGGGCCAGGGGGAACCGGGGAATAAACAGGGGAGAGAAATTAAAAATGCTTTTACCTCTGGGCCTTTCGGTGTGTTTGGCTGCACTCTGTGTAACAGTCCCAACCCAGCCTCCACTGCCCACATCATTACTCACTGGTAATAACTCTACTGAGTGGCAAGGGACAGTACTCACTGGGCAGGTGGTGGGCAAGAAGGGAGGGGGCAGCTGAGTGTGTGTGTGTACATTCTATATGTCTTCAGTTTTCACAAGTCCACCTCCGCCTGCCTGTCTGGTGAATTCCTGTAACAGACTAGCTAGCTCTGAGTCAACAGGCTCTCTGTTACTGATTACCCTGCGCTCGCACACCTTCCGTTAGAGCTGAGCTGTGTCACTGTTTCATATCAACACACAGCCCCTCCATGGTGATGAATGGATGTTGCCTCACATGGTTAGCCCATGACTTAGTCTCTCTATGCACATACTCACACACCCCCTTTATACAGACACACACGCATCCTTAGACACACATACGCTCTCACACACACGCACGCACGCACGCACGCACACACACACACACACACACACACACACACACACACACACACACACACACAAAAGACACACACTATAAGACAATCATGTTGCTTAACCTCAGCAGGTTCCTGTCTAACCAGCCATGTGTCAGCCCAGCAATGGTAATGATAGAACAGAGATAATGATTCACTCCACTGATCGTTGTATGACCTCATTGATGGAATACAAAGCGGAGAGGCTGCATACAGAGTGAAACATTAAATACAACGCTCCTTTAGTGGGTTTCTCTGTGTGGTTCTTCTGGCCCTCTTATTCTTTCACAGTATTAACCCTCAAAGTCATCTCATCTGCATCCTCTTAACATCCATTTACATTGTGTAAGGATATCTGCCAACGATTGAAATTAGAGTATTCAAAGAAAGTAAAGCATGTCATTCACAAATGCAAAATAAATGTACAGTGTCAGCCTTGCCTCAAAGTACGGTATTGAAATGGACTTGGGACTTATTCACTTGTCAAGGAAGGGATCTAAAATATTATGATATCTGAGAAAACCATTCAATGATATTTCTCTCTCTCCTCAGTCTCATCGACAGAAGAGGCTTTGTCCAATCAGACACGCCACAGCCCACCCCGCCAACCAATGGCATCACCATGTATGGATCCACCCAATCACAGAGCCACATGGTGAGCCATTTTCCACTCTGTGTCTTTTCCAAACCTACTTATGGCCGTCAGTGCAAACCAAACCACACCCTTGCCATCTTAATATGGCTTAGCATATATCACCTGGCCTCTTGAAGATTAATTAGCTATAGGTTCCTTATAAAAGGTCAAGCATGGTGAACAGTGATATCATTGATTCAGCCATTCCGGGCCTTGAATGGAGGGTGGCCGCACAGTGACCCATCATTGGCTGACTCAACCTGGAAAACCCAGGAAAGGGTATGGCAGCTGTTGCTGTGCCAGGCCCTGATTGCGTGGCAGTGCCAGCTTCTTCAGCTCTCATAGTAGCCTGATTGTCCAGCTGTTGTCTTATATCCTGCTTGTTTTTTTTATCTGTAAACAATGGCTCTACTGTCCGCCTTGCCATCTAGATAGATAAACTATCCCAATCAATCTCCCGGCAATTATGATGACCAGCGGCATCATGGTGTATTATTGCAATCATCAGCATTGGTAATTGGTTTAGAGTTGGACCAGGGCCCTGTTTCCACGAGATGGGGGTCAAGGGCAGAGTAGTGTTAGAGCGTAGCTCCCTCCCTCCCTCCTCAGTTAGGATTGATGAATAAATACCACTGCTCCCCTCATCCCACGCTAGCAAGCCAACTGACAAGGCTGTTGATCTCACTTCTCTCTCTCTTTCCCTCCAGTTCCTCTCAATCCAAATCTAGAAACCCAAATCTATTTTGCCAATCTCATTTCCATATCTGGTCAACAGATTGGAACAAATCAACTGCTGGGATTCCAAATAGTGGATTGTTTCTGTTAATATTCACACAGATTTTACCCATGATGCTCAGTGATCTGGCATTATGGCTGGGAAATAGGTCAGTGCGTGCGTGTGCCAGCGACAGGCAATGTCATTATAGACAGTGCTCGTGCTGTGTGACTCCTTGGCTCTCCCCCTCATCACACTCTCCCCCTCTCTGACATCCCTATGGAGGGATGTGTGTTGTGCTCATGTGCAGTGCACACTCTCTCCACTCTGCTTCCCACAAGCTTATCATGCAGACTGACTGGACAATCTAACTCTTGTGCTGGGAGGTTTTGGCATGGCAAAAACAGATAGATGGCAAGAAAGGGATGACAGACAATAACAGACATAGGGAGAGGAAATGAGAATAAATGGTGTTTTAGAGCGAAGGGTCCTACAGTACCCAGGTGGAGTGAGTCTGACTTAAACAAGGCACTGTCAGCAGACAGTGTAATTGGTGTTGGAGTGTCTCAGAACAAAGGGAGAGGACCTGTAAATGTCAACCTCACCCCACCAGTCCTGCAGGGAATGGAAGAAAGAGGACGGCTTCTGGTGGCCCTTAGTGAACAAGCCGTTGTTTCCCTTCTCCTACATTTCTAATGAACGTTCACTACTCGTTACACTCCTCTGAACTTGAATCCAATAGGCTGTTAGAATGATCCAGTGTCCTGGATGGTAGCTCTGGTCTTATTGAGTGGGTCATGGCCATCTGGAGCTGGTTGTGCTGGCTGGGGTACGGGTTTGGCATTCCATCTCTTTATCACATGTAGAAATAGTCTGTTAGTTGTTGTTATTGTTAGGAGTAACATACTACATTTATTACTTTTCACAGGGAACCATTTGAAATGTCGCCACTAACGAAATCTATATTTAGTCACCAACTTAAGAGAATGTGGCATGTGTTTGACTAAACAAGAGAAAGAATTTCCATTGAAATATAGCACCGTTGAATCATAGCTGGTCGTCATGTAAATCCGGAAAGACTGAAAAACAGCTTCTGTCTCCAGGCCATCAGACTGTTGAACAGCCATCACACCGTGTCCTGTAGTACGAGACAAAACACACACCTCATACACACTCAACACTCCTATACTCACAAACACACTCACACACAGCCAACTCTGCTGTCCCATGTATATAGAGACAATAAACAATGGACACTTCATGTTTCTTTTATACAGTTTTTCACACTGTGTATTCATATTATACTGTATTCTCAACATCGCTCATTCTAATATATCTACTACTCTACATTGCATTACTGTTACACTGTTAAACACAGTGTATTTATATACTGGATTCTTGACAGAGCTCACTGTAATACACTGCTCAAAAAAATAAAGGGAACACTAAAATAACACATCCTAGATCTGAATGAATGAAATCTTATTAAATACTTTTTTCTTTACATAGTTGAATGTGCTGACAACAAAATCACACAAAAATAATCAATGGAAATCCAATTTATCAACCCATGGAGGTCTGGATTTGGAGTCACACTCAAAATTAAAGTGGAAAACCACACTACAGGCTGATCCAACTTTGATGTAATGTCCTTAAAACAATTCAAAATGAGGCTCAGTAGTGTGTGTGGCCTCCACGTGCCTGTATGACCTCCCTACAACGCCTGGGCATGCTCCTGATGAGGTGGCGGATGGTCTCCTGAGGGATCTCCTCCCAGACCTGGACTAAAGCATCCGCCAACTCCTGGGCAGTCTGTGGTGCAACGTGGCGTTGGTGGATGGAGCGAGACATGATGTCCCAGATGTGCTCAATTGGATTCAGGTCTGGGGAACAGGTGGGCCAGTCCATAGCATCAATGCCTTCCTCTTGCAGGAACTGCCGACACACTCCAGCCACATGAGGTCTAGCAATGTCTTGCATTAGGAGGAACCCAGGGCCAACCGCACCAGCATATGGTCTCACAAGGGGTCTGAGGATCTCATCTCGGTACCTACTGGCAGTCAGGCTACCTCTGGCGAGCACATGGAGGGCTGTGCGGCCCCCCAAAGAAATGCCACCCCACACCATGACTGACCCACCGCCAAACCGGTCATGCTGGAGGATGTTGCAGGCAGCAGAACGTTCTCCACGGCGTCTCCAGACTCTGTCACGTCTGTCACATGTGCTCAGTGTGAACCTGCTTTCATCTGTGAAGAGCACAGGGCGCCAGTGGCGAATTTGCCAATCTTGGTGTTCTCTGGCAAATGCCAAACGTCCTGCACGGTGTTGGGCTGTAAGCACAACCCCCACCTGTGGACGTCGGGCCCTCATACCACCCTCATGGAGTCTGTTTCTGACCGTTTGAGCAGACACATGCACATTTGTGGCCTGCTGGAGGTCATTTTGCAGGGCTCTGGCAGTGCTCCTCCTGCTCCTCCTTGCACAAAGGCGGAGGTAGCGGTCCTGCTGCTGGGTTGTTGCCCTCCTACGGCCTCCTCCACATCTCCTGATGTACTGGCCTGTCTCCTGGTAGTGCCTCCATGCTCTGGACACTACGCTGACAGACACAGCAAACCTTCTTGCCACAGCTCGCATTGATGTGCCATCCTGGATGAGCTGCACTACCTGAGCCACTTGTGTGGGTTGTAGACTCTGTCTCATTCTACCACTAGAGTGAAAGCACCGCCAGCATTCAAAAGTGACCAAAACATCCGCCAGGAAGCATAGGAACTGAGAAGTGGTCTGTGGTTACCACCTGCAGAACCACTCCTTTATTGGGGGTGTCTTGCTAATTGCCTATAATTTCCACCTGTTGTCTATTCCATTTGCACAACAGCATGTGAAATGTATTGTCAATCAGTGTTGCTTCCTAAGTGGACAGTTTGATTTCACAGAAGTGTGATTGACTTGGAGTTACATTGTGTTTAAGTGTTCCCTTTATTTTTTTGAGCAGTATATATACTGCTGTACATATCATTCTTACTTGAACTTTTTGGTGTATATATGCATAGAGTGCATTTGGATTACTGATGGTGTTATTTGGGTTGTTAATTGGATTCGTTACTGCAGTGAGCTAGTAACACAAGCATTTCACTGCTCCCGCTATTATAACATCTGCTAAACTGTGTACGTGACCAATAAACTTTGATTTGTTATAGTGAAAGGCAGTCTGTCAATGTACGAAAGGCAAATTGGGAACTAATAAAGTGTGGAGTAGCCAGTACTGTACAGTATTGCTGTTTTTTGTATCTGTTTTGTAAAGCCATTGTAGGCTGATCTAGAGAAGCTGTGTCACCATGGCAACAGATTACAAGGATGCCGTCATGTCATTACGCCATCCGTCACATTAGGCCCCAGTCAGGAAGTGACAGAGAGAACCATGGAAGAACAGTGTGTGTGGACGACGTGGCATCTAGAACAGTGGCCATGGCCTCTAATTAAAAAACAATCAGCTTTGTTCTTTGTCTCTGTCCATTTTCTCTCAATTTCTAACCAGCACAAATTTCTCATTTTTAAAATGTTTTTTGTCCTTTTCTGTTGTAGCTGGCAGCTATTTTTAGACTGCAGAGCGGGACACATGTAGACTCCGGGATTTGATGGACTCCTGTTTCAACTTGAGTACTGGATGATGACACACAACTAATTTTAGACTCTCAGTATCTCTGTGGTGTCTACTTGACGTGTGATTTGGTAATTCATTAGACGAATGACTAATAGAATGCTTCTCACCTGTGTCAAACTAATAATCTAGCCTGAACAACCCTAGAATGAACCAACGTTTAGACAGCTGTCATCATTTGATTGCCTGAATCACTTAAGATAAATCCTAAATGTTCATCAGATCATCATGCAGCCAGGCAGGCAGATCGTCATGCAGTCAGCCAGCCAGGCAGATCGTCATGCAGTCAGCCAGCCAGGCAGATCGTCAAGCAGTCAGCCAGCCAGGCAGATCGTCATGCAGTCAGCCAGCCAGGCAGATCGTCATGCAGTCAGCCAGCCAGGCAGATCGTCATGCAGTCAGCCAGCCAGGCAGATCGTCATGCAGTCAGCCAGCCAGCCAGGCAGATCGTCATGCAGTCAGCCAGCCAGCCAGGCAGATCGTCATGCAGTCAGCCAGCCAGGCAGATCGTCATGCAGTCAGCCAGCCAGGCAGATCGTCATGCAGTCAGCCAGCCAGGCAGATCGTCATGCAGTCAGCCAGCCAGGCAGATCGTCATGCAGTCAGCCAGCCAGGCAGATCGTCATGCAGTCAGCCAGCCAGGCAGATCGTCATGCAGTCAGCCAGCCAGGCAGATCGTCATGCAGTCAGCCAGGCAGGCAGATCGTCATGCAGTCAGCCAGGCAGGCAGATCGTCATGCAGGCAGGCAGGCAGATCGTCATGCAGTCAGCCAGCCAGGCAGGCAGATCAAGAGCAGACAGGGTTTTGTTCAGGCTAGGCTAGACCAGGTTTGGTTAGTTGTGTTCCTTCTCTCTCTAGCTCTGTGCCAGCTGCTCTTCCTGTAGTTTGCTGGGCTGATGCCTGGTTTATGACCAGGGCTAAACTTATCAGAACTCAACTTCACTACCTCACAGGCTCCTAGCACAGAGCAGCACGCCAACATGGGTAATGACAGCCAGTGCTTTGGAAAATAGCTGGCTCTTCTCCCCCCCTGGACAGAACAGGGGGCAGCAGTCCCAGACCCAACCAGCAACTCCCCCTCCCCAGCCTCTAAAGGAATTACAGCCAAGGAGATAGTCAAAGCTCATTAGTAAATAATGCCTCTTTTTCCAAAGAGCTAAAACTTTAGAAAAGCATTTATAAAGTAACCTAAGGAGTGCAACTTTGCCAAAGCTGGCTCTTATTATTAGATTTGGAGACGTGATGGGATTGTGGAGCGCATTTGTCTAAGAGAAGCTTTCGATCTTGACTAGCTGACTTTGGGGCTAAACTAATCATGATGAAAAAGAGCCTGTGTTGGAGGATCTCTCCAAATGGACCTTGCTCCTGTTGGTCCAAGAAGCAAATACAGTGTGACGCTTTCTTAGCTAGCGGTATCCATGGTTTTCCAATAGGTTCATGTACTGTAGATACCAGCGTCTCTCTTCTCTCCCAACGTCTGTTTGTCTTGTGGGGTTGGAATCAATCCTCTCAACATCAACTCTATTTCTGGAGCTATGAGGCCGGTGCCCTGGCTGTTCTGATCCCTGTGTTTAAGGCACTTTGACAAGTGTCTGTCTCCAGACCTGGCTGATACCAGCAGACAGACAATATTGGAGACAGTAGGGGCTCTGTCAGTGAGCGCTCAGATCTCTGCCTCCTGTACAGAAGATGCCTACTGGCTGGAGCAGTCTCCTTCAGTAACTATGCCTCAAAGGAGAGACTATGAGCCTACCATGTGAGAATAGCCTCTCATTTCAGGCTTCAAGGAGCAGAATTACTATCTAGCTACTGTACTGGCTAGCAAAACAGTTTCAGTCTAGGAGTTAAGTTGTCTGAGTGACTATAAAAGGAGATTGACTGATATGAAAGTGATAAAAGAAACTTGTTATTTTAAAACAAACACTCCTAACCTAGTTTATGCTTAGTCAGACAGATGATTAAGATGTGAGGGACATATCACTTTCAAATCAAAATGTCTCTGTCTTTGAGTGCACTCTGCCTGCCTTCAGTTTTGCGATGTGAATGGGGGGTTCGGCCCTCCTTTTCCTGTAGTCCACGATCAACTCCTTTTTTGTCTTGCTCACGTTGAGGGAGAGGTTGTTGTCCTGGCACAACACTGCCAGGTCTCTGACCACCTCCCTATAGTCTGTCTCATTGTTGTTGGTGATCAGGCCTGCCACTGTTGTGTTGGCAAACTTAATGATGGTGTTGGAGTCTTGCTTGGCCACGCAGTCGTTGGTGAACAGGGAGAACAGGAGGGGACTAAGCACGCACCCCTGAGGGGCCCCCGTGTTGCAGATTAGTGTGGCAGAAGTGTTGTTGCCTTCCCTTACCACCTGGGGGGCGGCCCGTCAGGAAGTCCTGGATCCAGTTGCAGAGGGAGTCCTTAGCTTATTATTAGATAGGCTAGACAAGGACTCATTTAGTTCAAAGGCTAAAACAGTGCACTGCTGGCTCATTCCTAGTCCATTTAGATGTTTGATTTACATGGACACTATTTAGGTTACAGAGATACAGAGCTAAATCATTAGCTGACTTAATGCTATTTCAACTCCATGTATTGACTTCACTATGTATTTAAGTCACATTGAATACTGTATATTTTAGGGCTGTCCTCGACAACAACAAGAATCTTGGTCGACCGAGAGTCGTCTGTTCTTTCGACTAATCGATTGGTCTAAATGTTTTAACGTATATTTTTCCATATATAGACGGGCCCGTTACACTGCAAATTTACCACAAGAAGCCCAAACAGATATAATATTTGACAAACATAATTTCAGACCTTGCTTACATTTGCATATGATCTCTCTATTATGCGTGGGAATACTTGAACAGATTTCCGAAATTAAAATCACAATTTACTGGTGTTATGTCAACAACATAGTTGGGGAACCCTGGCCTATCTGTTTTAATAAAAACATCTATATGCACTGAGCTTGTCTGATGCTTTAAACGCACTGTTTGATGAAATAATCAAGACACACAAGTGACTCTAGAGTGAGTCGATCCGCAGTTGATTTGATTGTGCCGGGCCGGGCTCAGAGCGAGTGCCTGTGTGACTAGCAACCATTGCCTCTCTCCTGCAGCGACCACCTTAGAACACCAACAGTGTTTATCACGCTGTCCGTGTTGCTGAAGCTGCAACATAATTACAGCCATTTCTAACTGAAAAGTTCTGTTACTATTGCTCGACTAAAGAAATCTGTCAACCAGCCGCCTATCGACAGTGGACTAAATGGGGTCAGCCCTAGTGTTTTTCTCTGGTGGTTTACTGTGCATTCTAACAAGGTTACTAACAATATCTTTTCTTTTTTTTCTCATCTCTTCATTCATTCACTACACTCCTCATGTTAACCTCATCTCCATTCATTCACTACACTCCTCCTTCTATCCCCACATTTCCCTCCATCTCAAAATGTCTTATTACTCTCCCTACTCCCTCACTCTCTCTCCTTTCCTACCCTTCTCCATTTCTCCTGTCTCAGTGTGTTCAAGACCAGTGCATTCAGAGCACCAAATTCGTTTTGCAGGCTGCCGCCACACCCCTGATGCAGAGTGAGCCGGTGATCCTCACAGACGAGGCCTCTCTACCGGGCAGGACGTCGTTAGGCGGTCCCTGCTCTGGAGCCCTGCCGCTAGGGGGCCAGCCTACACCCCCCACCTCCACCCCCAACCTCAGCTGTGACAATGGCATGCTGCCCCTCCGGAACGACCACAGCGAAGCGCTCCACCACCACCACACGGACGGGGTCCACCACCACTTCCTCACGCCCGAGGAAGCCCCCTCGCCACCGGGCATGCTCCCCTGCGGCAGCCCCCTGGGACACAGCCACACCATTCAGGGCTTCTACAACCCAGCCAGCCAGGACTCTCTACATGAGGACTCTGTCAGAGGCCTGGTCAAACTCAGCTCTGTCTGACAG
Source organism: Salmo trutta (assembly GCF_901001165.1). NCBI lineage: Eukaryota > Metazoa > Chordata > Actinopteri > Salmoniformes > Salmonidae > Salmo > Salmo trutta. The sequence continues at coordinate 26,297,500 of NC_042989.1, forward strand.
GGGGTTCACTCAAATATCTGTCCATCCCCTAAAACACTCCCCCCAGGCCCTCCATCCACACATGTGCCAAACAGTGGGTCTTCCCAACCCTGAATGCCTGTAACCAATATCCTCTCCGTCCTCTAAAATCGCAGCACTTCTCTAAAAGACTGTGGTACTATTTGGCTACTGAGAGTAGAACTGAACTAGGACCTTCCCTCCTAAGCCAACGACTTGCCAAACCTCTGCATCATACGGGGGTTGTTGCTGGGGAAGGGCCCAGGGGACTTGTGCTTGTCCTGTGCTCCTCTCTTCTACTGAAGCGTAGTCCACTGTTCTGGGAGGGGGACAGACAAAGGAGGGGTGGATGTATGTACAGTATGGCTGTCTGTCAGCTATTTAAAGCAGAAAAAGAGGTGGCGTTGTGAGTTATTCCTAAACATGTTAAAGAAAAGCTGCTTTATTTCTGTCGTGAATCACGGGTCTGCCATTTCTTTTTTTGTACAACGGACTATGGCCTACTTGTTGATCTGATGGACAGTGTCTTTGCCTTTCTATCTGATTCTGGTTTACAGTCAATCACCAAACAAGAGTTGATGTCATCATTTGGTATATCATTTAATTCATACGTGTTTTTTTAAGTTACATGTTAAGATTCTGTATTATTGTGCCATACCAAGGTAATTTCTTTTCCTCAAGTTATTTCCTGTGGATATAGTAATAAAATCACATCTTTTTAAGGAACTAGATTATATCTGTTGAAGCCAAGCCTCAAGGTGACCAGTTGAAAGTCATGTGGTGTCACACTTCCTTCAGTAGGTATTTAATGGTAGCCTTGTGATGAGTGCCTTTGGTAAGTGTAGCTAAATGAGAATAACACAAACGATTCAACATGATGTATTGAGGGTGAGTCCTGTAATGGTCCGTTCATCAGGGGTTTAAGGCCTCGGGACCTCCAGCCACAGAGATACAGTGGAAAACAAGGGCCCTCTGTCACCAGGAGACAGTCAAGAAGAGACTTGTATGGGCTAGGCTTACTTCAGACGGAATTGTATTTCCTCAAGCCACATGGATTCTCTATTTTTTATGTAGCAAACTCCATAGGAAAGCACCATCTTCTCCTTGATTGGCTGGTCGGAAGATAATACAAATATAATTTGATTGCAAAATGCCTAAACAGATATATTTGACAAACAATTTCAAACCCTGATTACATTTTCCTGCGTAGGGTGCCGTCTTTTGGATGGGAAAGGAGCGATATTTCTCGCTTCTGTCTCTGCCTATAGTAGGGCCTTTTCCTCTGCATGTTTTGATTTTGAAAAATGGGCCAGTCGACCGCTTAACTTATAGCCCCATCTGGCTGGTTGAAGAGGTGTAATGCAGTGAGAAATATCACAGGACCTACTGGATGGATTAGAACATTGAAAAATGACCCCAATCATCATACATTTATTTAAAAGCAGATGAACTATTTAAGACATTGAATACAGTAGGTTACAGCAGACGGAAACAGGCATCACTACACGACATCTCGACAGTATTGATTAAATAATAAGGCTGAAAATGGGTGAAATGCTTGACTGAAAGAACTTGCAATGTTCCCACGTTTGCGGAGACCGCATTCACGGTAAATGCTGCATATGTCTGCACAATCGGAAATGACCTTTAAATGTCAAGCGTGCTATAGCGCTGGACTTTTGGCCAAGCAAGAAAAGAGTGGCCATGCAGTCATACATACAACACTGATTAGCACACACTTAGGGCTGGATTCAATCCGTATTGCGGAAGATCCACTTTATAGCTCGATTTGAAATTTAAAGGCAATGTTCTCGCGTTCGTTGACTGCATTCATGGTAAATGCTGCATATGTTGGCTCAATTGGAAATTACCTTTTACATTTTAATACGGATTGAATCCAGCCTTTGTTTTTATTGAACCATCACCAACCAGTGCAATTGGTTTGACCCTGTTTTGTAGTTGTGCTTGGATTGAAGTACACTAGACTAGGGGCTGCATTTAATCCCTATCGCGGAAGAGCAGCGTTAAAATGCGAAGGTAATTTCCAATACAGTCTCCGAATATTGCCTTTACATTTCAATCAAGCTATAACGCTGGTCTTTGGCGATACGGATTGAAGCCAGCCCTAGGTCATATGGTGGGTGAGCTTAGTCAACTAGATTTGGCCATTTCCCATGAGAGTTTGACCTTGTGACCAGTGGCGGTTCAAGACCATTTCAACCGGGGGGCCAAGCTGGGGCCAGTTGTACTGTTAGAGGGGCCAGTTACATTGGACGTTGTTGTCATATCGTTTTCTTCACTGCATTGCAGGCATTAGCAGGCAAAAGACCATGTTCATCATCATTAGTGTTCCGAGTTGCCACTGTCTAATAAAGGATGTAAAAAAAAAAAGAATGATAGCAAAAATTAGTTATCTAAAAATGATTTCATACTCCACATTTAGGGGGGCCACAAGGGGGTCCAAAATTGTTGTCACAGGGGCACAGCCCCCCCCAGAACCGCCCCTGCTTGTGACGCAACTTGTCAGGCCATATTGCCTTTAATGTATGCTCTTAAAACCAGCTATTGGATTATATTTGAAGAACATATCCCACAGAGGGTAAATAAATAGCCAAACATGTTCCCTCAGGTACAGAACATTAAATAGTCAGGATTTTCATATTCCTGAGAAATATTTTCTGAGTATTGTCAAGCAGCACCTGCAACCATCCTATAATTTGTTTCAGCACTGAAGAACCTGAGATGGATGAATGAGAATGATGGATTATTTTAGTGATTAGGGTTAAGTATTTCATTTTAGAATGATGAAAAATAGTGCAGCTCCAAGAGATATTTTAGTCGAGCCCTTCCAAATCATGGTCCCTGCCAATGTAAATGGGCATTTTATGGCCTTCCAATGAGTTTATACCTGGTGCTAACATGCAACCTTTGTCTTGATTGTGCCCACATTTTTAGACGGGTGTAGTGGATTAAAATACATTGTGGTCATATCTTCCTAGACAAGCAATTGTAAACAGATCTGGAGGGTCAAACCATTTAAATCATCATCATACCAGCCTCTAAATCATTGACAGGTAGCATTAATATTATGCATTATGGCATTAATAATTGTCTTAAAATAAATTAATACATTTGAAAGAATTAAGGGAGGGACTAGGAAATCCAGTCACAATGCGGATGGATAAGATACATATCAATACTATGTATAGACGCAACAAACCTTGATCAGAGTGATTGAATCATATTGATCAGATCACAAAACCCACAGGCTAGCGCAAGGTGTAAACGAGGCTGTTTCAATAATACTCCTGTCATTACACATTATACCAGCCTCCCTTGCACCAGATAGTGCATACAAGTATGACTGTCAAATCCTGTGGATCCACGTGAACAGATCCAAGGCTACCTCAGCTGTAAATCTCATGGCTCAGACATTGGAGCCCATAATCAGGCCAGTCCAACACCAGCTGGCTCAAGCACTGCTCACTGCCCAGGGTGGGGGAGTTGTGAACGGACCTGTCGTCTAGAATAGGGCTGAGCCCATCGGGGCCTAGCTTGCCTCTATGTCATAGGTCACCACAGTTTGATGTCCATCAGCTCCAGGTCTCCCATGATCTCCAGCTGGTTGATGGTGCTCAGGTCCTGTACCCGGTGCCTGTAGTCCAGCAGGTGAGAGCCATTCACCGCCAGCTTGAACTGGTGGGGCTGGCAGAGGATCAGCATCTGGGGCAGAGAGTACTTATAGTGAAAAAGACTAGTAAGAGTTCCAATAATACAAGTAACATGATGTGCAGATGTGAGATCTGCTCATTTAGAAACCGCATCCATCTGAACAAAGAAAAATAAAATACTTATACTGTTATTGTAAGAGGCAGCATACCTCAAAGTACTCCCCAGGCGAGAAGGGGAAGACAGGAAGCTCCCTCTCCTCTGGTCCCCAGGACTCACTCAGGTAGGAGTTCCTGATGAACATGGCCGACTTCATCCGGGGGTTCAGGTGCAGAGCGATGTTCTCACTGCCGTTGTTGCGGAGGTTCACAGTGAAGCTGCCAGACACGAGGTTCATCAGAAAAACAATGATGTAGGTTATTCTACATTGCCATGCACAAGAGGTTGGTGTCACCTTAATTGGGAAGGACGGGCTCGTGGTAATGATTGGTGGAATGGTATCAAATACATCAAACAAGGTTTCCATGTGTTTGATGCTATTCCATTTGCTTTGTTCCAGCCATTTATTAGCTGTCCTCCCCTCAGCTGCCTCCTGTGATGTCATGGATAGTGGGCAGTCCCTATCCTGCCCTTATACACTCCCTCAAAAGGTACACTGTCTATTTTCTTGGAACATGGTTTAAATACTCAGTAGTGTTCTATTGCTTACCTGTGTGGGTACATGCTGACCTGTCCCTTGATTGTGATGTGCTGTCCTGGACTCACCCCTTTCAGTAGACTGCCTTTGTAAGGGAGACTCTGGAGATGCATAAGATATAGGCCATGTCTGTACACTTAACATATTGATGCGATTGGCCATGTTGCCTATATAGATCTATCCTTTATGGAAAATATAACACAACTCACCAGGTCACCTGATTCACCTGAGATTGAGTATATTGCCTACAGGAGAAAATAATAATGAAGACATTCATTATAGAGCTAGATGAAAACATGATATATTCTATTGACCTATAAAAAGAGTATTGGAGGGGGTACTTACTGAGTTTGGTATGAAGCCAATGGCGCGCACCTTGACTTTCCCAGATATAGAAAATGTGTCAATCCTGTCCAGTGGGATTCTGTGCTTGTATTCTAACAAATGAGAACCATTTACTGCCACCTGCAGGTACAAAGGAGAACAGCATTCACACAGGATCACAAAAATCCATTACACTGTATTTGCTTGGCTTTTGCATGACTATACTAGCTTCTTTTGACTCAACAGTAGTGAATGTGAAAGCAAATGTAGGTTAGTGAGTTTTTCCTGTATGTGGCCTAATTGAAGACTACTTGCGGTAAACAAGGTAAGTCCCAGACATTGGTCGACTTGCCTTAAAGACATCATCATGGACCAGGATGATCGTCTCGAAGGCTGCTCCCTGTCTGTAGGGCAGCTGCTGAAGGGTCTCCTCCCTGCCCCAACTCTCCTGTACCAGGGAGTTACAAACAACGCACGGGGAGCCCTTAAAACGGGGGTTGAAGTGGAGGGCGATGTCCGCACGAGGTTTAGTGCTGGTGCCACAGGATAGGTCCATCTGGAACCTGCAGTTACCACATTGGTACGTATTAGAGAAGAGTTTCTAAATGTCTTAAAGCCGAGGTGGGGACTTGAGTCAGGGACTCAAGGACTTTGTTGAACTTATATTTTTTGTTAGCTAAACATAATTTTTTAGCTGGGTAAAATTATTATTTTTGAGTGGGTTGAACTGATGCTTTTTTTTTATTTGTTACCTGAACATATTATTTCTAGTTAAGCATATTCTTATATGAAGCTAGGGTTGAGGGTTAGGGTTGAACTGGGATGTGGACATTAAGCTAGGGTTAGGTTTGTGGTTGAGGGTTAGGATTAAACTGGGATGTGGACATTAAGCTAGGGTTAGGTTTGTGGTTGAGGGTTAGGATTAAAAAGGGATGTGGACATTAAGCTAGGGTTAGGTTTGGTTGAGGGTTAGGATTAAACTGGGATGTGGACATTAAGCTAGGGTTAGGTTTGGTTGAGGGTTAGGATTAAACTGGGATGTGGACATTAAGCTAGGGTTAGGTTTGGTTGAGGGTTAGGATTAAACTGGGATGTGGACATTAAGCTAGGGTTAGGTTTGGTTGAGGGTTAGGATTAAACTGGGATGTGGACATTAAGCTAGGGTTAGGGTTAAAAACAACAATTTAACATTATCACATACCTGTCAGCATCATTGTGAACAGTGCCCTGGATAAGGACTATCTCCCCTGGGTGTATGCCCCCAGGTATGGCCCCAGTGAATGGAATCACCTGGATGGAGGGGTCAGATGGGCTTAATAAAGACAAACCATCTAGGCAAACATAATCAAATCATATTCGCTGTGTGTGTGTGTGTGTGTGTGTGTGTGTGTGTGTGTGTGTGTGTGTGTGTGTGTGTGTGGCCAAAAGCATTATTTATCAATATATTCCATCCCATTCTTGAAACACCAGATCCTATAATATCGTTAAACATGCCAACAGCTTTTCGGCCCAACAATTATACAATGAAATGACTGCAAAACAACAGACGTTAAAGGCCATAGCTGCACATAGACCTATTGAAGACAACAACATGCATGCGGTATACTAATATGTTTTTATTCCTGCAACGTTAGTAGAGAAAGGGAGAGTCTCGCTGTAAATATGTGAGTATACTAGAGGTATTCTAGTAAAAAGCCTCTTACCGGATTTGGGACCGTTTGTTTCGCATTTGCCACAGCCATTGGGACCGTTATGCAACAATACCATGCAGTGGTTGTAGCCTAGATCGCTAAATGATGAGTGTAGAATGAATTGGGTCGATGTTTTTATTTTTGTGCTATATTAGGATGGCAGTAGACATCTTCTCTTCCTTTTCTATCCAATAACCTACTACGTCACACACTATGCGTAACCATGTGATCCAGCCTATGTGCGACGACATCTGCCGCTACTGTATTCAAAATAGCGTCAGATTAAAGGGACTGGAGAACAAATACATTCCTGAACACACATGTATTTTTTATGTAACCTTTATTTAACTAGGCAAGTCTGTAAATATGAATTGGTTCTTAACTATCACGGCCTACCCGCCCTATGGGACTCCCAATCACGGCCGGATGTGATACAGCAATAAGCGTAAAAATAGGTACAATAAAATACAAATCGCTAAAATAAAATTGAAACTAAACAGCTTCTATGTCTGGAAAATCCTTTTTTTTATGCATTTGCAATTGATAAAAAAAAAAAGAATGAAATCACTTCCTAACAATATCCGAATTTATTACAATGCAACCTATTAGTATTGTAGTCAATGGATATGAAGTTCAAAGAAAAGTTGAGTGGGTAGTGGCCAGTGCAAAGAACATAGAATTAGGAATTCGAATGTAATTTAAAATTATCTCTGTGGCATAGAATTAGAATATGTAGAATGAACGGACCAGTGGCCTTTAGCGGCCAGTTACCTGGGCAACACCTTTATGGCAATTGTGATGTCAGACAGAACTGGGTGAAACTTGCATGTAGCTAAGAACATGAATGTTCCTAGGCATGTAGGCCTATCCACCTTTATTTAGCCCCCTGAGGTCTCTTCGAACCGGGCAAGCTGGACAGCACCCTAGGTCCGTGTATTTTGTGCATCAAGATGCACATCTTCCGGACTCTCATTCCCTTCAGGCATCAAGCCCCCCCCCCACACCCCCGACGGAGGATGGGGGAGTGTACCTTATCAGATCAGTCTCCTCAATGGGTTTGGGGAGACAAGTTCTAAAACAGGCAAATTACACTAAGCTCACATACCGTTAATAACATAACATTTGTCATCAGACTGAAACAATTTCACTTTACACTGTTAACTGAACTGTTGTAACTACACATTACAACAACTATTTTGTATTACAAAAGTGATTTTGTGATCATATGTGTAAATGGTGATACACCTATAATAAACAAGTAGTTACCAAACTGCACAAATGACCTGCTGCTGTACTTACACGCTAGCTACGTAACCTTAAGACCCACTCTCTGCTGGCCTGTAGCATGGGTTGGCTCCATCAGCTACGGCTTCATGATCTGTGGGCCCCTGGCTGGGAAGCTAGCAGGTCTCCATTCTAGGATCCCTCATCATCATGATCTCCATAGTGTGCTCGTCCTATGCACCCAATCTAGGAATGCTGTTCTTCACACATGGCTTCCTCAGTGGAGTGGGCTCCAGCTTTGCCTTCACCCCAGGTTGGTACAGGGGAAGGAGGAAATTAGCGAGCAGTTAGTTACACTCTGAATTCACTGACACTTCCATCCATAACTTTTCTGGTTCATATTAAATCTTATTAGAGGGTAAGCTACATTGTTGTATTCTCAAGGCCCGGACAGCTAACACATTATCTCACCTCCATCTCCCACCCCCTCCTGTGGGGCAGGTATGATCATGGTGAGCCAGTACTTCACCAGCAAGCGTTCCCTGGCCACAGGGATAGTGATGTCAGGGGGAGCAGCAGGGGCCCTGGTCCAGACCCGGCTCCATCTGTACCTCATCGACACCCTGGGCTGGAGGCAGAGTCTCCGAGTGTTCTCAGGCCTCATGATTATCTGTGTCATCACCGGCTTCACCTATCTGCCACTCAACCCAAAGGTACTGCAGGGCGTTCAAACCCACAACAGTTTTCATTTATAGAGCATATAGTAATGGGACCATTTACCCCATCATGACTGAGCGCACCCTTGTGTACCCTTTCAAACAGAAATGTGATCTATTCAAAAGCTACAGTATGTGTTACTGATGGGCTACGAGGGATTTACATTTCAAATGTCTTTGAAAGGTGTCACTAGAAGTGTGGTGGATAATTTGAAGAACTCTCCCTTGAAGGAGTTTATTGTGGACCTTGGCCTGTGGAAAGACAACATCTTTCTAATCTGGGTTGCAGCCAATGGACTGTAAATTTGGATTCTTCATTCCATATGTCCACTTGGTAAGTTACATACTGATGTAAACAACAGAAGGCTCAGTTGCAACGGAACAACGTTATAGTTTGGAAACATTCTGTAATTTGACTCATTCTTTATAGGGAAGAGATGCTATTGAAATGTAACAATCTGATAACAAATACCCTTAGTACTACCTGTACAGGATACATATAGTAAATAGATAGATATGTGTGTGTTTCTGGTTTTACTGGGGACAAGAAGTCCTCACAAGGATAGTAAAACAAGGAAAATTCATGGACATTTTCAAGATTTAGAGGGGTAGGTTTAAGGTTAGGGTTAGAAGTGAGGGTTACGCAATATAGGATTTTTTATGGAAATTAATTATTTGGTGCCCACAAGGATAGTAAAACAAACATGTTTGTGTGCGTGCTTGTGTGTCCTGCTCTAGGTGAAGCATGCTGTTCAGCTGGGCATCCCAGTCCACAGTGCCACTAACATCATGCTGTTCAGCTGGGCATCCCAGTCCACAGTGCCACTAACATCATGCTGTTCAGCTGGGCATCCCAGTCCACAGTGCCACTAACATCATGCTGTTCAGCTGGGCATCCCAGTCCACAGTGCCACTAACATCATGCTGTTCAGCTGGGCATCCCAGTCCACAGTGCCACTAACATCATGCTGTTCCTGGGCTTGACTAGCATGGTCAGCCGGATCATCTTCGGCAGGATCTGTGACTCAGAGAGAATCAACAGGCTGTACTTCAACCAGGCCTCCGTCTTTGGTGTTGGTGGGTTGCCCTTACTCCTATACCTCAGTCACTGTGACCGTTAGTAAAGCGACACGAGAGAGTGTGTGTTATGGAGTTTATTGTCACGACTGTAGTGCAGTCAAATGTATAAGGTGAATGCTGCAGACCGTACCCAACGTAACACCTGTCTCCTCCTGTGTGTCCTCCTGCTGTGCCAGGTCTGCTGTACATGTTGATCCCACTACTCAAATCCTACGGCTCTCTGGTTGCCTTTGGCTTGTTCCTGGGGATTGCTGATACTGGCAACTACATCCTACTCCCTGTCCTGACGTTTGACCTGATGGGGCCGAGAAAATGCCCATGGCCTGGGGGTTCATGCTCACGGTGAACGCTGTCAGCTGCTTGGGGCCACCCTTCGCTGGTAGGTTCACTGCAGCTGATGTTATTGTACCAAACCAAATCAAATGTTAATCGTCACATGCTTAGTAAACAACAGGTGGGGGGACTAACAGTGAAATGCTTACTTACTTACCCTTCCCAACAATGTAGAGAGTAATAATATCTACACAATAAGTAACGATAACTTGGCTATATACCAGTACCTAGTCGATGTGCAGGGGTACGAGTTAATCAGACACCTTAACTTTTTCCACATTTTGTTACATTACAACCTTATTCTGTAATATATTAAATAGTTTTTTTCCCCCTTATCAATCTACAAACAATATCTCATAATGACAGTTTAAAAAAAAAAAGTGCTAATCTATACAAAATAAAAAACTGAAATATCACATTTACATAAGTATTCAGACCCTTTACTCAGTACTTTGTTGAAGCACCCTTGGCAGTGATTACAGCCTTGAGTCTTCTTGAGTATGACGCTACAAGCTTGTTACACCTGTATTTGGGGAGTTTCTCTCATTTCTCTCTGCAGATCCTCTCAAGCTCTGTCAGGTTGGATGGGGAGAGTTGCTGAACAACTATTTCCAGGTCTCTCCAGAGATGTTCGATCGGGTTCAAGTCCGGTCTCTGGCTGGGCCACTCAAGGACATTCAGAGACTTGTCCCGAAGCCAATCCTGCGTTGTCTTGGCTTTGTGCTTAGGGCCGTTGGGTTCACCTGTTGGAAGGTGAACCTTCGTCCCAGTCTGAGGTCCTGAGTGCTCTGGAGCAGGCCCTCATCATGGATCTCTCTGTACTTTGCTCCGTTCATCTGTGCCTCGATCCTGACTAGTCTACCTGCCCCTGCCGCTAAAAAATATCCCCACATCATGATGCTGCCACCACCATGCTTCACCGTAGGGATTGTGCCAGGTTTCCTCAGACATGATGCTTGGCATTCAGGCCAAAGAGTTCAATCCTGGTTTCATCAGACCAGAGAATCTTGTTTCTCATGGTCTGAGAGTCTTTAGGTACCTTTTGGCAAATTCCAAGCGGGCTGTCATGTGCCTTTTACTGAGGAGTGGCTTCCGTCTGGCCACCTACCATAAAGGCCTAATTGATGAAGTGTTGCAGAGATGGTTGTCCTTCTGGAAGGTTCACAAATTTCCACAGAGGAACTCTAGAGCTCTGTCAGAGTGACTATCAGATTATTGGTAAAAAAAAATGTAAAATGTAAAATGAACCTCCCTGACCAAGATCCTTCTCCCCCGATTGCTCAGTTTGGCTGGGCGGCCAGGTCTAGGAAGAGTATTGGTGGTTCCAAACTTCTTCCATTTAAGAATGATGGAGGCCACTGTGTCCTTGGAGACCTTTAATGCTGCAGACATTTTTTGGTACCCTTCCCCAGATCTGTGCCTCGATACAATCCTGTCTCGGAGCTCTACGGACAATTCCTTCAACCTCATGGCTGGGTTTTTGCTTTGATATGCACTGTCAACTGTGGGACCTTATATAGACAGGTGTGTTCCTTTCCAAATCATGTCCAATCAATTGAATTTACCACAGGTGGACTCCAGTCAAGTTGTAGAAACATCTCAAGGATGATCAATGGAAACAGGATGCACCTGAGCTCAATTTCGAGTCTCATAGCGAAGGGTCTGAATACTTATGTAATTAAGTTATGTTTTTTATGTTTAATACATTTGCAAACATTTCTAATAACCTTTTTTTGCTTTGTCATTATGGGGTATTGTGTGTAGATTGCTGAAGAAAAACAATTATTTAATCTATTTTAGAATATGGCTGTAACCTAACAAAATGTGGAAAAAGTCAATGGGTCTGAATACTTTCCTAAGGCACTGTATAACTAGGAATAAAGTGACAGATAGTTAACAGTAGCAGCAGCGTTTGTAATGAGTCAAAAAAGTTTGTGCAAAAAGGGTCAATGCAGGTAGCTATTTGGTTAACTATTTAACTAACTATTTAGCAGTCTTATGGTTTCGGAGGAAGAAGCTGTTTAGGATCCTGTTGGTTCCAGACTTGGTGCATTGGTATCGTTTGCCGTGCGGTAGCAGAGAGAACAGTCTATGACTTGGGTGGCTGGAGTGTTTGACCATTTTTAGGGCCACCTTCTGATACCGCCTGGTATAGAGGTCCTGGATGGCAGGGAGCTCGGCCCCAGTGATGCTCCTGACCCGCTCCACTACAGTCATTTCCTGTAGTCCACGATCAGCTCCTTTGTCTTACTGACATTGAGGGAGAGGTTGTTGTCCTGGCACTATACTGGCAGGTCTCTGACCTCCTCCTTATAGGCTGTCTCATCGTCGTTGGCAAACGTAATGATGGTATTGGAGTCATGTGCGGCCACGCAGTCCTGGGCGAACAGGTATTCTTAAGTTGGAGGAGTATTAGCCATGTCAGTACAACCAAACTATGACTGAATTGGATCAAAATGTCAAACCCATCTTTTTGGCAGACTTGCAGACAGAGGTTGCATCACTGTCTTTGCATGAAAGAAAATCATAAAAGTAGTGTGATGATAAAAGTCACAGCCATACCCTTGTTGTTTGAAGTCACAGTCATACCCTTGTTGTTTGAAGTTTCAGTCATACCCTTGTTGTTTGAAGTCACAGTCATACCCTTGTTGTTTGAAGTCTCAGTCATACCCTTGTTGTTTGAAGTCTCAGTCATACCCTTGTTGTTTGAAGTCTCAGTCATACCCTTGTTGTTTGAAGTCTCAGTCATATCCTTGTTGTTTGAAGTCTCAGTCATATCCTTGTTGTTTGAAGTCTCAGTCATATCCTTGTTGTTTGAAGTCTCAGTCATACCCTTGTTGTTTGAAGTCTCAGTCATACCCTTGTTGTTTGAAGTCTCAGTCATACCCTTGTTGTTTGAAGTCTCAGTCATACCCTTGTTGTTTGAAGTCTCAGTCATATCCTTGTTGTTTGAAGTCTCAGCCATATATTTGTTGTTTGAAGTCACAGTCATACCCTTGTTGTTTGAAGTCTCAGTCATACCCTTGTTGTTTGAAGTCTCAGTCATACCCTTGTTGTTTGAAGTCTCAGTCATACCCTTGTTGTTTGAAGTCTCAGTCATATCCTTGTTGTTTGAAGTCTCAGTCATATCCTTGTTGTTTGAAGTCTCAGTCATATCCTTGTTGTTTGAAGTCTCAGTCATACCCTTGTTGTTTGAAGTCTCAGTCATACCCTTGTTGTTTGAAGTCTCAGTCATATCCTTGTTGTTTGAAGTCTCAGTCATACCCTTGTTGTTTGAAGTCTCAGCCATATATTTGTTGTTTGAAGTCACAGTCATACCCTTGTTGTTTGAAGTCTCAGTCATACCCTTGTTGTTTGAAGTCTCAGTCATACCCTTGTTGTTTGAAGTCTCAGTCATACCCTTGTTGTTTGAAGTCTCAGTCATACCCTTGTTGTTTGAAGTCTCAGCCATACCCTTGTTGTTTGAAGTCTCAGTCATACCCTTGTTGTTGTCCCGGTCAGTTTGGATGACATGACAGGAAGCTACAACCTGGGCTTTGTGGTTGCGGGGGCATTGAACGTGGCCGCCTGTTTTGTTCTGGCCTTCATCCCCCTGGCCAAGCGCTCAACTAGACAGACATGTAAGAGCATCATGAACGTCACCATCAACCGCTCCACACAGGAAATCATGCAGTGGGCCGATATCCTGCCTCCTTTCTCTGAGGTAGCACACTGGTACCTGTAGTTCTTCTGTATGAGGGTTAGGAATCTATCTAACAACATATTTTGTTTCATTGTATATTATTGATGGTGCAAGTTTTTCAGGAAAAACTACTAGCCCTAATAATAAAATGTACATTTACTCATAATATTTCAATATCAATTGTCAAATAGGAGGAGCCAACAGTGTCCACGTACGTGAATTACTTCTCTAAGACTACGTTTGGTAGTCCAGAAATTGTTGACAGTAGACCTGAGGTGTACAGTGGAGATGATGCTGAGACAGCAGGACCTGCTGAAGTCACCCGGCTTTAGTAGCTTCAAACCCACCAACGTTCTGCCTCAGCACTGTATAGGAGAGAAGAAATGTATCTTTTCACTAAGGGGAGCAAATACAATAATGTATTAATACAGAACGCAGTTATGGCTGGTTTTATTAGTCAATTCATCTGTTTTCATTCAAGAGAGAAATGACAAGCACAGGACATTGTGACAGACACAGTGTTACTTACAGTCATTGTCCAGTAGTTGGCGCTTCTGTACCAAGAAAATATAATTATTATAATGATAATAATTTGTCAGTGATAAGGACCTCGCCATCCATACTGCAAAACACACTATAGAAAATGATACTGAAACTTTTTTCAAACACTAAATATTTTATTTGCAGCACTTAGTTTTGACTGAAATACATCATCCAACAGTTAGTTTGTTAGCTGTTATTTAATATGCTAATTAGCAGTAAGAAAGCCTTCAACCAACACTGTACTTTCAAGCATTCATCATCCAAAACCAACAGCCCACAAAAGCTTCACTACACACTGACGGCAGCCAGCAAAATACCAGACGAATAAGTCCACATCTACTCAGTCATCACAGTTACAACAGCCTCTCAAGGATACTGTTACCAAATGTAGTAGTAGCATTTTGTTCACCAAATAAATTCCACTGAATCAATCCAACGTATTAACAAAACTCCCAATTGATGTATTATTGCTAAACGCAAACAAATATGTCAAATTCCTAAGGAAGCGCAAGGAGATGGAGTGCTATTGGACCCATTTCCAATATTGTAAATGTAAAAGGGATTAGGCATATTTTAACAGAACAGATGAACACAGCTGAAGTTGATGCAAAATATCCTTCCGACTAAATGGTGTGTGGACGAGATGATTAAATGCATTATAAAGGGACAGACTACATCATCTAATATGGGCAAACGGCTTCATCATCAGAAATGATACTGAAATAGTCAAGTACTTGAGAGACAGTTCAACAGCATCTGAAAGTACATACTGTGTATGACAGTCACAGTCTTTCTGGCTGGCTCAATACTTGTGGGAGATGACAACATAATAGCATTTTCATTATCGGTAGGACTAGGGCAAATTCCCCTGGCCTGCATACGAGAAATGACTCCTCACTTCTCTGAAGAATGTTAAAGAACAGAATAGCTACGTGTGCCTTTAAAAATAATAATAATAATGGGTAGTTCTGTCCTTGAGCTGTTCTTGTCTATTGATGTTCTGTATTATGTCATTCTGCATTGTGTCATGTTTTGTGTGGACCCCAGGAAGAGTAGTAGCAGCGAGTGTGGTGCCCTTGTTTTCACAGCAACATTGATACATTGTTGCTAATACTAGTGTTGCGTGTGGATGTTAGAGAGATCATAAGAGTGTTTTTGATCTAGGATATTATCACCCAAATATATTTAATATATATTTATTTAGTGAAATATCTGAAAGGGTTTGATATGTCGTATCAAACCAGCAAATGTGAGGTCTTACGCTTCGATCAAACCTACAGCGTCGCTGTGCAAAATGGTACGCAGCATCATCTGGATATGTGTGCAACAAAAGTTCATCATTCACCTTCTGCTACCATTTCTGTCAAGCCGTCTACGCATAGAGTTTCATGCATACGTTCGATACATCCAATGTATGCACCACACAGAATGCACAGCATCTGCCTCTGTAATGCAATGCTGCAAGGCAAACGCAGAGTTCCATTGGAAATGAATGTACTTCTGGTGTACCAAAATGCAATGATACTGTTGGTGTGATCCAGGTGTAAGAATGAGCAGTAAGCAGTGAGCACCATCCCTCATATCTACAGTATGCTGACTCAATCCTGCATTGTGTAAACATCAGTGCACACCTAAGGCCTGTTTCAATCAATCTCAGGAACCTAACCCGATCCCCAGAATCAGAACCACTCTTATGCTGCAATAATTCACCTTGTTTCTAGTGTGTTGAAACTCAACTCAACTGTATGTGCGGGTGGAGTGTTGTCTTTGACACAACCTGGAAGGCTGGTTAATGGTTCTGAATGAATAGTTGGGTAGTAGTTTTGAATAAATAGGTGGGCACTGGTTTTGAACCTAACCCACTGGGCACAGACGTCAATTCAACGTCTATTTCACGTTGGTTCAATGTAATTTCGTTGAAATTAAGTAGAAACAACGTTGATTCAACCAGTGTGTGCCCAGTGGTAATGCATTAATACATAATTGCATTGTGCTCTTCAACATTATTCATTGATGAAATATAATTATTGTAGAAGATACATGTGGCTTATTGTGCTCCTGCTGGTCAATGGCCTTGTGAAGTAATGTCAAGGGCAGTTCTGGTATCAGGCCTTGGGGCTGTGTGAATGTTGTAGCCCTCCCACTGTTCCTTCATAGAGCAGACATCACCACCGTAGCAGGCCTTGTGTTGTTTATGGGTTCGCTTGTGTCATTTGCGTATAGGACCTCTGTGTGCCAGCTGTGTCAGTCACTTAGAACATACTTCAACTGTCCCCTCATTCAGACTATTCCAACTCAGCGGGTTGATTTTTGGCTAAAAGCCACCAGCCAGCAAACAATATTCAAAACAATATCTATTCTAACTATCTGCAATTACAAAAGTACACAATACAAAACTCAACACAGGGAAATGCAGCAACAAACAAAAACGACTATGTGTGTCATTATCTCATTGTGTAGAGTCAGATGCATTTCTGGTTGCACTCATTCAACATGTAAAAGTAGTCCTTGTTAAGGCTTGTCCTGTTAACTCGCCATGCAAAGAAACACATCCCATTATGAGCAGGTACACTGGACAGGGGAAAATAAAGGTGAAAAAGGTTCATCTTATTTTAAGGCCCACTATATTACATTGATGGGCGTCTGTAACGTAGCATCAGTGATCCATGGTCACATCACACGAATCTGTCAGTCTTCTCAGGCAGACTGAGGATGAAAGGGAAGAGTATGCCCTTAGCTTCCAGTGGTGGCTTGAATGGTTCCTCTACAAAGTAAGAGCCGTCCTCCTCCACCACAAACTGCAGAGTCTGAGTCTTGTTCACACAATAGATGCAGTTTCCAATGACGGCACACCTGAACGGCAGAGGGCTGCCCTGCCGCTGCGACGCGCAGTCATGCCACATTTTCACTATGGTGTCGTACTTGAACACAGTGACCCCCTGGTCACGGTTGACGTCAAACCTGTAGATGAAGCTTTTCAGAGCCACCATGTCGGTTGACTTTTTCCTGCTGTTGTTGTAGGGGCACTCCTGCCACTCGTCCCTCTTGGCGTCGTATTTTAGGAGACGGTAGAACAGAGACCCTCCAGAGACGTAGAGCTCTCCGTTACAGGTGGTGGCTTCATGGGCCACAGCGAACGCCCCTTTGGGTAAGGGAGCCACTGTGGTCCATCTATCAGTCCGAGGATCGTATTTTTCCACTGTGAACAAACACTCCCCTCCTATGGCGTACAAGTTACCCTCCATAGACACTAGCTTGAGCTGCGACCGCGCCTGGTTGAGCGGTCGAACCTCGCTCCAGCGGTTAGTGATGGGGTTGTAACAGAACACCTTGTCTGAGACCTTGCCCTTATCCCCGTATCCCTTTATCCCACCGGCCACAAACAGGTAGTTGTACATGGTGCAGATCCCACAGCCCTTCGTGTTAATGTCCTCCGGCATCAGAGTCAGAGGTCTCCAGTCATTGGCTGCCTCGTTGAAGCTGTAAATCATGTGGTTCTCCTCGAAGAACGCCGCGGACAGAGGGCTCTGCGGTCGACTGTTACAGCGACTCTGAGGTCGGCTCCCGACACGGTCGAACACATCGTTGATCTCAGCGACCATCAGGGACCTCTTCCCCTCCATTCTCTTCTTCAGGACCAGATCCCTCTCCGACCCCGTCAGACGCCCGTACACCGCTGGGTCCTGCAGGATCTGGAGGAAGTTGTCACTCATGAAGCGATAGGCCGTCTCTTTCAGTTCGTTGAGTCGTTGCTTCTTGGCGATAGTTAGAATCTCATAACAGTTCTCTGCTGTGACCTGCTCTGACATGGTGTCCATAGCAGCCTGGACGGCACATGGGATCTGTAAGATCTTAGCTCCTGTGATCACCTCTACCACATTGTCCTTGTGTACATTCATCTGAGAGGTGTAGATATAGTCTATCAGGATGGTCAGGGTCTTGTAGTTCAGCCCTTTCACTTTCAGGATGTCTCTCGACTGACGAGCCTTGAAATAGTCACTCTTCCCTGCCAGAACAGACTTGTGAACACTGATTTTCTGGCCACCGACTTCAATCACTAAATCTGGCTCCTCTTTAGGCGTTGTGTTACTGACCCCACCATGGCCACTACTGCCCCTGTGTCCTTGGTTCGACTCAAGCCCTGACTGTCCATACAATGTGTCATATTCTGCGGGAGAGCTGTGGCTGAACAAGCACCCCAGCTCTTGTATGGTTGGCTGGTTGCCCGCGATGATACAATGAGTGTCAGGCGCAGCGGTCCCCTGCTCCCGGGAGTTAGTGACGTTTGTGATGTGACACTGACTCCTCACTATGCTCTCTCTACAGAGGGACAGAGACCCTTCAGCTTCCTCTCTGGCCTCTCCCTTGAAGCATAGAGAGGGACCCCCACTGCAGGGCACTTTTTCCCTCGGTCCATTCATATCCTCACTGATACCGTTTCTGCCATGAGTACAGTTCTGGTCTTTACCAGCATCAAGCTTGGGTATGTGAGATGTATGTGCTTGATGAGAAGGATCAGTAATGTGAAACTGATCTGTATTTGAGATGTGTGATCCATCACCCTGTGGACGGTCAAAGTGCTGATGCCCAATCACCGTACCACCATCCAACAAGTACTCCTTTGTAACTGGTGTGCTCTGTCGACAGAGTCCCTGGTCGCCCAGTACGAATCCCAGGTCTGGAACATTAGTGTTCCCCTCCTGCTTCCTTGGGAGGGAACAGACACCCCCGTCCTCATCCGAGGGGGAGGAGAGGAGGTCCGAGCAGATGGGGTGGTGGAAGATGACCGTGTGCACCCCTCCTCTCTGTCTCTGTCTGTCATTCATCCTGTCTGATCAGAGCTAGTGGCTGTTCAGATCCTCAGTGTTCATAGTGAGGAGAATCCAACACAGTCTTCTGGAATCACTCCTACAGATCTTGGCAGGTCTTGTCTCTTGAACCTATTTGACACTTTAGGGGAGAAGAGAAATATATATTGAAATATGAAAGTTTCAAATAACTAAAACATGTCAATTGTTGGCAATGATACTTGAAAACTCAGAGGGGCGCCCTTACTCCACAAGAAACAAATGGAGCCTAGTTTGGCATATCTACAGAGATTTATGGAGTAGCTTTTATGTTTTCTCCAAATGCACTAAACTCTATTGTAAAAGACACTAAGAGAAAACATACTTTTTTATTTATACAGATATTATTATAGTCTAATTGCACATTTGCACTTGTGCAGGAAAATATTAATTCTAGGCCTATTATAATGATATTAGACAGTGTGAATTGAGTACCAAGTGAATTATTGTAGATATTAACAGCTAACACACATGACCTACTGGATGATCATCCTAATCGAGTATTTAAATGAATCGCGACCCTCGGGGGAGAATCGCACATACGGTGCATGCTCGGTGGCACCTCCATTCCACCAGCAAGAATAAGCATAGGAATAGGTTGATGTCCCAATACCTTGGCATCGGGTCTATGAACTGACATTTGAAACAACAATTGACACATCAATCCGTTCATTTCAGTTTAAGCTATTATATAAAATACTTGCTACAAAAAGAAAACTCAATATATGGGGCATTGAACAGTCTGTCTTGGGCAGACTCTGCAACGAGGAAACAGAATCAATAGAACATATTTTCTGGTACTGGCCATTGGTGGCTCTCGCTTTTGGAGTCTGGTCCAGGAATGGTTGTTATGACATAATATCAGGGTTTAGATTGACCTGCAAACTGTATTGTTAGGGAATCTGGAAAAACACTATCAGTCAATGGTAAATATCATTATACTCTTGGGTAAAGTATTTATATTTAGGACAATATGGTAGAAATCTTACAAATAGGGAGGTTCAGGACCCTCGTAAGACATCATAGTAAAATGGAGGGATGTATTGCAAAATGGCGTTAAACTGGTGGGTTAATCTGTGGACATTGGAAGGTTGGAGTTAACATCAGAATGAATAGTGGATTGGCCACTGTGGGTGAAAATCCAGCACTTCTAGAAAGAGAAAATTAGGAATATATGAATAATTATTTAACTACAGGTACTATAGATGTGAGCGAAATAGATGTAAGTAGCAGTAGAAGTCAATGGAGGCTGCTGAGGGGAGGACGGCTCATAATAATGGCTGGAACGGAGCAAATGGAATGGCATCAAACCATGTGTTTGATGTATTTGATACCATGCCACTCATTTGCTCCAGCCATTACCACGAGGCGGTCCTCTCCAATTAAGGTGCCACTAACCTCCTGTGGTAAAAGTATTGTTGTCTGTTGGTTTACTCCAATTAGGGTAGGGGGGGAAAAGTATAGGTAAAAAAATATAAGTATACCAAAGGGAACTCTTATTCTGAAGAATTCCCAAAATCCGTGACCCGGTAGTACTTAGTTATTCTTGCCTGTTTCACAACAGTTTTAGTGGCAACTGCTGACTGCTAGATAGATTCTTGTTGAATACGATAGGCGAGGTTGATAAGGAAATCCGTCCAAGCGCACATTACGCAGTCAAATTGTGTCATAGGTTAATAGAAATTGATTAATACATCCATTCATCACAATGAAATGTTAAGAAATATAAATTGGGAACCTTGTGCGCAATATAGCCTAATTGCAACGCATGCAATTATTCCAGGCTAAATTTACAGTTTGGCTAAATCATCATTAAAGATGGAAATGGTAATGCATCTCGACTAATATAAAACATTGGCCAAAATAGCATGAATATTATTATAGAGTAGCCAACTTACGTCTTTAGATGCAGGCAGCGCAATTCAATGGACTGCTCTCATCAGTCTCACACACAAAGCCGTTATGGAAGGTAGCCCCAATCTTGAAAATAGGAGAACCTCACAAATGCAATACGGCTGTCTTTTCCCTTGTATATAGAGGATATTTCGTTAAAGTGGACAAATCCCTAATTCCACGTCCATTAGCGACATATCACTTGTTAATTGAGCTCCAGGACAAATAGTCTCCGGGTAAATGGATCATTGTTATTCCTTCACAACTCATAATAGAAAATTCACTGTAGCTACGTCTTGTCTGAAACCAAACGCAAACCGTTATACAGGACTTAGTTAGTACTTCAGAGTACCGATCCACAACAAATATGTCGCCAATGTCCTCCTGCAGCTCTACAGTGCGTCTAAACTAAGCATAGAGAGCATCAAAAATCAATCCAGCATGGATCAGGGATCTCCGTTTCTGCTGACCCTACTCTGTTTTGCCTTTTTCAGTAGACTACCGACCGACGGTTATTGATCTAGAGTAGACCACACCCCCTCTCAGTATTAACTGCACATACACAGACATGGCTATCCGCATCTGCCGGGTTTGCACACTGCACGAGCTGGAGGCAACCGGAGGTGAAGATGCGACATTCCTTCACACGCCTTGTGCGCGATTTACCATGAGGGAAACTCAGCGATCTGAGCCCCTGCGTGCGTTATAAGCCTGTCATTGGTAAGACCCTACTACAGCCTCTTATACAAACGCCCCGATTTTAATTCCACGCCACTGTATAAAGCCTTGTACTTCTAAAGCAAACCCAACGGGTAACGAGTCAGCTGTTTACTATACATCGGAAACATTTGTGTTTCCCTAGTGGGGTACTGTAACTCTAAAGACCCATGTGTCCAGATGAAAATGTACTAGGCTACTGCCTTCTGCTTTGTATGCTACAACATCCCATAATAGTTCAGTCTGAAAGGAAGAACATTGCTTCAACTTCCCCTGTAAACCATGGGCTATATACATAATAAAACACTGGGTGGTTCGAGCCCTGAATTCTGATTGGCTGACGACAGCCGTGGTATATCAGACCGTGTATACCACGGGTATGACAAAACATTTATTTTTACTGCTCTAATTAGTAGGTAACCAGTTTATAAGGCACCTCAGAGGTTTGTGATATATGGCCAATATACCATGGCAAAGGGCTGTATCCAGGCACTCCACATTGCGTCTTGCTTAAGAACATCCCTTAGCCGTGGTATATTGGCCATATACCACACCTTTTTGCTTAAGCATCTCTCCCCTCAGGCCAGTCTTTCAAATTATTACAAACCTGACTTTTTAAATAGTTAAAAACCAGCAAAACAACCAATATCATCACAGGGTTAAAAGGGGTATTCATACCCCTAGACTTATTCCACATGTTGTTGTGTTACAACCTGAATTCAAAATTGATTAAAAAAAGATCTCACCCATCTACACACAATACCCCATAATGACAAAATGAAAATATGTTTTTAAAAGATTTTTCAAATGTATTGAAAACTAAATATCTAATTTACATAAGTATTCACACCCCTGAGTCAATACATGTTAGAATTACTTTGGCAAATTATTCTTTTTAAAATTCTTCAAGCTCTGTCAAGTTGGTTGTTGGTCATTGGTCATTGCTAGACAGCCATTTTCAAATCTTGCCATATTTTCAAGCCAATTTAAGTCAAAACTATAACTAGGCCACTCGTCTTGGTAAGCAACTCCAGTGTACAAAACATTAGGAACACCTGCTCTTTCCATGCCCGACAAGGTGAATCCAGGTGAAAGCTATGATCCCTTATTGATGTCACATTTACATTTTAGTCATTTAGCAGATGCTCTTATCCAGAGCGACTTACAGTAGTGAATGCATACATTTCATGCATTTTTTTTAAAATTTGTACTGGCCCCCCGTGGGAATCGAACCCACAACCCTGGCGTTGCACACACCATGCTGGCGTTGCACACACCATGCTGGCGTTGCAAACACCATGCTCTACCAACTGAGCCACAGGGAAGTGACCTGATCAGTTTAGATGAAGGGGAGGAACGGTTAAAAGAAGGAATTTAAGCCTTGAGACAATTGAGACAGAATGTGAACATGTAACATTCAGAGGCTGAATGGGAAATACAAAATATTTAATAATTGCCTTTGAACGGGGTATGGCAGAAGTTGCCAGGCACACCGGTTTGAGTGTGTCAATAGCTGCAACACTGCTGGGTTTTTTCAACGCTCAACAGTTTCCCAATTGTATCAAGTATGGTCCACCACCCAAAGTACATCCAGCCAACTTGACACAACTGTGGGAAGCATTGGAGTCACCATGGGCCAGCATCCCTGTGGAACGCTTTCAACACCTTGTCGTCCATGCCCTGACGAATTGAGGCTGTTCTGAGGGCAAAAAGGGATGCAACTCAATATTTGGAGTCTGTTCCTAATGTTTAGTGCACTCAGTGTATATTTGGGGAAGGAAAGGGAAAGGGGGGTACCTAGTCAGTTGTACAACTGAATGCATTCAAATGAAATGTGTCTTCCGCATTTAACCCAACCCCTCCGAATCAGAGAGGTGCAGGCGGATGCCTTAATCGACATCCACGTCTTCGGCGCCCAGGGAACAGTGGGTTAACTGGCCTTATGTAGGTTATTGTCTTGCTGAAAGGTGAATGTCTCCCAGTGTCTGTTGGAAAGCAAACCGAAGCAGGTTTTCCTCTAGGATTTTGCCTGTGCTTAGCTGTATTCTGTTTCTTTTTATCCCCCCAAAAAACTCCTTGTCCTTGGGGATGACAAGTATACCCATGACATGATGCAGTTACCCCCATTCTTGAAAATATGAAGAGTGGTACCCAGGGATGTGTTGTGTTGGATTTGCCCCAAACATTCAGGACAAAAAGTTAATTTCTTTGCCACATTTTTTGCATTTTTACTTTAGTCCCTTATTGCAAACAGGATACAAGATTTGGAATATTTTTTATTCTGTACAGGCTTCCTTCTTTCACTCTGTCATTTAGGTTAGTATTGTGGAGTAACTACAATGTTGTTGATCCCTCCTCAGTTGTCTCCTATCAGAGCCATTAAACTCTGTAACTGTTTTAAAGTCACCATTGGCCTCCTGGTGAAATCCCTGAGTGTTTTTTCCTTCCTCTACGGCAACTGAGTCAGGAAGGACGCCCATATCTTTGTAGTGACTGGGTGTATTGATGCATCATCCGAAGTGTAATTTATAACTTCACCATGCTCAAAGGGATATTCAATGTCTTCTGGGAAGGCTTTCTACTAGATGTTGGAACATTGCTGCGGGAACTTGCTTCCATTCAGCCACAAAAGCATTAGTGAGGTTGGGCACTGATGTTGGGCGATTGGGCCTGGCTCTACCAATAGGTGCCCTTCTTTGCGAGGCATTGGAAAACCTCCCTGGTCTTTGTGGTTGAATCTGTGTTTGAAATTCACCTCTCGACTGAGAGACTTTACAGATAATTGTATGTGTGGGGTACAGAGATGATGTAGTCATTCAAAAATGTTAAACCCTTATTGCACACAGAGTTTTACTCCTGAACTTATTTAGGCTTGCCATAACAAAGAGGTTGAATACTTATTGACTCAAGACATTTCAGCTTTATATTTTTTATGAATTTGTAAAAATTACTAAAAACATTATTCCGCTTTGACATTATGGGTTATTGTGTGTAGGACAATGACACAAAATCTAAATCCATTTTAAATTCAGGCTGTAACACAACAAAATGTGGAAAAAGTCAAGGGGTGTGAATACTTTCTGAAGGCACTGTACATACACTACATTACCAGAAGTATGTGGACACTTGCTCATCGAACATCTCATTCCAAAATCATGGACATTAATATGGAGTTGGTCCCCCCTTTGCTACAATAACAGCCTCCACTCTTCTGGGAAGGCTTTCCACTAAATGTTGAAACATTGCTGTGGGGACTTGCTTCCATTCAGCCATAAAAGCATTAGTGAGGTTGGGCACTGATGTTGGGCGATTGCACCTAGCTCGCAGTCGGCGTTCCAATTCTTTGCCCTAGCTTTACACACAGCTGATTCAAATAATTAAAGCTTGATGAGTTGGTTATTTGAATCAGCTGTGTAGTGCTTGTTGGTAAGTGTGGAGAGTTGTTCTTAGAGCTTGGTATTGGACCAAATACCAGAGGCTATACATTACTGGTAGTATATTTGAACTAGTGCAACTTTTTTGGTTGAAATAAAGTGAGCAGGCTGAGCATGCATACATGAAATAAAACATACACAAAGCTGCTGAATAAAACATTTATAGTGTTAATATACACAACAGAAGTACATACAAAATGGCACAAAAGTATAAAGCTTTAGATACATTTTTTAAATATCCTTTAGTGACAAAACATTTATTTGGGCAAGTAACAACCCCTTCTTTTCATCTGGTTACAGTTAGAGACTCTTCCTCCATTTAGGATCTACTGGAAACCTGGCCAGCCAGGAAGTCCCATCATACCTCATATCAGCAACCACTCACCCTCCAGACCCAATTCATAGAACATAGACTGGCCAATGGAGATGATCATGAGAAGGGTTTGGCTCCAAAGAATGCCTGTTCCTAACAGTGGAAGTGTCGGAGTAGACATTGTTCAAAGCAACAGAGATGAAAAGTCACCTTGCCTGGCTTTCCTCAAACTCTGTCGACATACATAGGAAAATGGGAATGTCTGATGTCTGTCTACGTGAGTAGCCCGGATACAATTATTGTGCCATCAACACTCTGGTGATCAGGCACGTCTCAGTCACACAAAATATTAGCCATGTTATAACAAGTAACATTTCATCGGTCCTCTTTCAAAATGACATAATATGAATGACATTAGGGACATTTCAGTGGTTTTTCTATATATTCAGGTTCTCTTCATTGGATTCATGTCAGATGCCATTATTAAGTGGTTAGAGTGTATTGATCCATTTGTACCCATTACCAATAGGAATGTCCCACATGAACAGAAGGCTAAAGGTCACTGGGTAGGAGATATCAGAAACTCTTGATATTATTCATGGGATGCCCTCTGGAGTATTTCTCATTATAAGACACATAGTTGAGTTGATTGATCCCAAAGTCCAGACAACCATGGGAATGAATGGATATCCTTTGGAGTTGAGTGTCACTGAGTCGAGTGTCACTGACTTCAAGTAGGAACTGCAGCATCCTCAGTCTTTGAGGAGAAAGTGAGAGAATAAGAGAATGAGGAGGATTATGGTTATTAAACCATTAACACTATTGAATACTACAGTGACTATGGCTCCACTCACCTTGTTACACTGTACTAGTTAGTCTCTACTCTCTGGTCTCTCACATGTTGAGTAGAGGGATCTGCCACACCATGATGCTGGACACCGTCTCCTCCTGACGGGACTGTTTGGTCTTCCTGTTGACCCTGTGGTGACCCAGCCCCCCTGACACCACCAGCAGAGAGCTGACATCCACCTTCTGGACCCTCCTGCCCCTCTGGTGGTGGGCCAGATCATTGACCAAGTCATAGATGGCCCCGTCCTCGGGCCCATGCTCCAGAGAGCCCTGGGACAGAGCCAGGGAGCCACAGGAGGAAGACAGGGAGTCCTGGATGGCCATGGAGGTGCAGCCTGCCTCTCCCAGCCACACTCCCCGGCCCTGGGTGGGAGCTAGAGCGGGTGTGGAGCCTGGGGTTGGAGGTTGGGAGACCTGGGCCTTCTCCCCATCCTTGGTGTCTCCTGGCTGGCTAGGTAGGCTGCTGCCTGGGCTGCCTGGGTTGCCGGAGGGCCGGTTGCACACCGCGGCTGCCATGGTGAGGAACTTTACTGGGCCGTGGTGGGCGTGGAAGGATACCATGCCCCGTCCTACGACAGCCAAATATCCAGACACACATTACTCCATATACACTATCAATTTACTGGAAAACACTGTTAGTAACTACATATGTGTTTCAAATTGCCCACTTTTGGCAGTCGCCCCCAGAGACTAAGAATTCCATAGACCAGAGGCACATGGAAACTAGCTTTGAGTCATATCAATTAAGAGACAGTATCATTGTTAGAAAGGCTCCACTAAAATATCAAGGCAGGGGCTGGGACCTGAAGGATAATGACTGAGGCTTATTAACCCATGTTGTGCTCCAGTTAGATTGATAAAGTCCTTAAAGCACTTGGTACCCAAATCCCTTCCTTTACCCCAAAACAAATGACAGCAAATGGATGGTTTGCCATATAATTCCTCATTGGGATTTTTAGATAATCTGGAATAATCTTCAGGGAAGATGCACCCACCTGTGACCTTGGGGATTCCCTGTAGTCTGGGGACAGAGAGGGCCACTGTCACCCCCAGGTTGGTCCCCACCAGCAGCAGACCATGGCACACCAGCAGACTGCTGACTGAGACCCTCTGGTTCCCTACGGACAGAATAGAACCAACGCATCAATACTGAATCTGCAGAGTTTGTGTTAAATTCTGTTGTAGAGAGCAGTTTGGAGCAGTAATCCAGGGGGCTGTAGTCATGCACAAAACGTTCTGAACAGTGGGCTTTTTAAAAAAGGTTGATAGTTAATAGTTGACCTTAATGATTTCTGGGGTCAAGCTTAACACAGTAGGAGTAGGGTAGGTATTTACATTCACAGTAGGGGATAAGTAGGTATTTACATTCACAGTAGGAGATAAGTAGGTATTTACATTCACAGTAGGCGATAAGTAGGTATTTACATTCACAGTAGTAGATAAGTAGGTATTTACATTCAGAAGTCTCCTAGAAATGAGAATGAACACAGTTAATGTGCCCCTTCCAGCGAGCCGTGGGACAGTAACAGGGAGGGAGGTATTTCTGCTTAGTGTGTGGGGAGGTTACTACAGCAATAATGCTTAACAGCCAATGGTCTCCAGGGCAACCGAAAGAGGAGTAAAAATAATAACAGCTCTTTTCACCAAAAGACCACCATTATAGTCCACTTTGAGTCAAACAAACAAACAGTGAACCGTAATGTCGTAATTAAGCAAGCAACTGTGGTTCTATTCAGAAAGACTGATGCAGGCTGGGACAGAAAGGGCTGTGTGTCCGGTCTTCCTCGTCACAAATAAATTCAGTAAAATATCACTTTATACTGTAAACACAGTAATTGTTACGCTAACAGCACCTTTTAGAGGACGTGATAAATTGTGTCGTCTAGTGAACAATATTTAGTGACTTATTATGTGGAACTTGGTACTTGTTAACATCATCCTCAATAAGCGTTACTATGGCAACACGCAGCATTGCAAAGCGTGAACAGAAAATGTCCAGAATACCCTTAACATGTTAAATGCCAATAATTGTTAATGCAAATGCATTTTGACAAAACCGTCATAACGGACGGAGTATGGTATGACTGTTTGAGAAAGTCTGTCAAGGCTCCAGTTGTGAGTGGCATTACCCATCATACACTGCAGTAAGAGCGCCGCAGCTAAGTCCTCTCCCTCCCATAATCCCCCAGGGCTTTGGCCAAATCAGCCGCTGATCTCTCTTCCCGACCCCTAGCTCCTCCAGAGATCACCCCTCTGAGGAACATCAGTCCTGAGTCTACAGTGCTACTCACCCAGCAGAGAACAGAGCAGCATAACCCATCGCCGCACATGTGCTTGTCATGAGGGCCCCCGGTTACCAGAAACACACACACTGGGGTGCATTTCTCAACATTCTCCTTTCATAATATTTGAAGTTTCCACCCATAGGCCAAACCAAAATAAACCTGAACCAGCATCAACATGGCCCAGGCCTGTTCCAGATCCCACACCAGAGGTCTGCTTTGATCTGCAATTATCCCTCACAACTAGCATGCTGAATTACAGCAGGGGGCTCAGATAGGAAACATATAACCTTCACTACACTGATATTACACAAGCAGTGGGGTGGGTTAGATAGAAAACACTGACTCTATCTTACTAAGAGATGGTTCATATCAGGCCAAAGTCTGGAACCAGAGAGGCTACAGCACTACAGTCTCCAGGCCTCTGTCTCCAGGCCTCTGTCTCCAGGCCTCTGTCTCCAGGCAGTCCCAGGGCCAACATGGTGATGAAGGGCTGGAGGTGTTGTTTACTGGCTCTCCATGTTTGTCCCAATTAGAGTCCACATGACTGGATATTTAGGTCAGGCCAGACAAAGCCGCCGATACGGACACTCCTCTCCTGCACTCACTACAGACTCATCTTCTACACTCTTATGTAGAACCTAAAAGGGTTATTCGGCTGTCCCAATAGGAGAACCATTTGAAGAACCCTTTTTGGTTCCAGGTAGAAATAACCCTTTTTGGTTCCAGGTAGAACGCTTTTGGGTTCCTTTCTACAGAGGGTTCTATATGGAACCCAAAAGGGCTCAGCCTGGAACCAAAAAGGGTTTTACCTAGAACCAAAAAGGTTATCCTATGGGGACAGCCGAAGAACCCTTTTGGAACACTTTTTTTATAAGAGTGTAGGGCAGTGTTTCCAAACTCCGGTCCTAAAGTAACCCCAACAGTACATATTTTTTGTTGTGGCCCCGGACAAGCACACCTGATTCTACTTGGCAACTAATCATCAAGCCCTTGACAAGTTGAATCAGGTATTTTTGTCCGGGGCTATAACAAAATGTGTGCTGTTGGGGCCAGGGGTTCTCGAGGCCCAGAATTGGGAAACACTGGTCTAGGGAACATCAAAGACACAGTGTGAGAACAAACTGTATTTAGAGGGTGGTTTTTGGAAGGTTTTCAGAACGTTTTTCCAAATTGAAATCAACCAAACCCAACTCGGTAAAGGGTTAAGGAAGGGCAGAGGAGGTACTGTAAGTAATCACCAAAGCATGTGTTTGAATAATCACTCTGAAATTCAATTGGACATAACTAAAACCGAATTACAGCCAGAGACCACAGTTTTGCGAAATATCTGTGAGGAATTCCTCAGTGCAATCAAAGGATTTACAAGGAATCGTTCCAACATGAGCTAGCATGAGGAGGAGAACAACCCCACCTTGAACACTGAGGACATTTCACACTCAATCACTCTCAATTCTATGCCATCAACTGTAAACCCCCTCCGGCAACTGTGAACCCCCTGTCTGAACCTGTGTTTCCTGAGGTCTGCAATAGGGTCTCAGACAAAACTAATTCACACATTGTCTCACAGCTCTCTGCTGGACTTCTGAAACCCCCTAAATACACAAATAGTATGTAGTTATTCTGTCTGTGTTCCTGTAGTTTGTTGCCACAGTATGTCGGGGTGCATCTGGAGTCACCTCTTTAGCCTGAACAATACTACTCAAGTACCTCAAGAATGTAGCGATGCAGAGAATATAAAGTCACTGCATCCATCACCCTCCACTATTAACAGGTATTGATCGTCCTGTCCTCTTGCATCCAAACAGCTTGAATGGCACAACAGTCAGCAGGCTCTGCAGAAACAGCACATTCTCTGGCCTAGTCAATCAATCTGACAGCAGCTGCCAACAACTAAATAAGTGCCAAGGTGGAACATTGTGGAAAGCCAAACCCAGGCTTGCAGGGGCAAACAATACAACTCCCTCCACAGAGAGAGATCTGAACTTGCCCTGACAAATCACATGCACATGTTTAGCCAGTGCAGGCCGCCAGTTTAGACCGTGGTTGAAGAGATCCAGGTGAGGGTGATACGGGGGGGTTGGATCAGTTGGATGGTCCACTGGAAGAGATGATAGAAGGAAAGCAGAGTCCCATGACAGAGAGATACTGTAGATAGGGCATTAACCCATCGCTGTTATCAGAGGAAGTCAGCTCTTTGGTAATACACACAGACCGTAATGTGATGCACACAGCCTTGGCCTAGAGGAGGAAGTATTTCAAGTCGCTGGTCTGAGGTCTCTCCTTCAGAGAAACTTCCTCTGTGGTTGATGCCTCTTATTAGGTAATAAGTAATCCAGATAAGCTTATCATTCACATCTCTGTTAAAAGCCATTCTACTGCTCAACCTCAGAACTTGTTGGGCTGAGTTTCTCAGAAGGCTAGGTGTAGGGTAAGTTACTGACTGGATATTCAAAGCATGATGTGCTGAATGAAAGTGTACTCTTGCTTTTCCACAAACAACCACAAAGTGATCCCTTAAGTTTATGCAAGACTTGACTAAATTGCCTAATCAAACATTGAAGCCCTATTGAATATGTAACTAAAGCATGCATGATGGGACATATGCCAAGATTTAATAAGGTTTACTGTGCAACGAAGCCATGATACAATGGTTTTGCCTGGCTACCCAAACTCATTGCTCTGGCCAAACGCTACGCCCACGGAAGTTATTTTCTTCTCCGCAATGAGTCTGGATCCGAGTACCTCCCCGGCAATTTCTAGAATGAAAATCCATTTTAGACTGTCTGATTGGTCCCATAAACCAATTGGTTGGGCCAGAGCCAAAACACATGTGGGTAAAGCAGCGTTTCGAAAATTCATTATTGGCTGTGATACTCTGATTGGTTAGAGATTATCCAATCGCTGATGACTTTGTTCTGTACAACACCACTTCATTTTGACATCACCACAAACAACTTAAATGACGGCAGTCTCAGACTGAAGTATGTAGCGAACGATAGATCAGAGGAAGAATTCAGTTTGAGTTGTCAGGCAAATGATGATGTCCCTTGCTGTAATGCAATACATTACATTAGACTGCTTAAATTAGTTATCAAATATTATGGAACTCCCATGTGTTGTACTTTGTTGTGGCTAGTAAGTTTTTTATAGGTTTCCTGAAACAAGCCAGATTGCAGGAGGTCTGCAATAGGATCTCAGACACTAAAGACTGCTGAGAAAACTAGTTCACTTAAACACACATCGTCTCACAGCTCTCTGTTGGACTTCTGAAACCCTCTTAATACACAAATAGTATGTAGTTAGTCTGTCTGTGTTCCTGTAGTTTGTTCCCACAGTATGTCGGGGTGCATCTGGAGAGAGCAAAGTACCAAACCTTATGGTAATAATGGATGAGGTGTTGTCTTGGATGTGTTGTCTTGGATGTGTGCTTAGGGCCATTGTCCTGTTGGAAGATGAACCGTCATCCCAGTCTGAGGTCCTGAGCGCTCTGGAGCAGGTTTTCATCAAGGATCTCTCTATACTTTGCTCTGTTCATCTTTCCCTCGATCCTGACTAGTCTCCCAGTCCCTGCCGCTAAAAAACCTCCCCACAGCATGATGCTGCCACCACCACGCTTCACCGTAGGGATGATGCCAGGTTTCCTCAGACATGCTGCTTGGCATTCAGGCCAAAGAGTTCCATCTTGGTTTCATCAGACCAGAGAATCTTGTTTCATCGTATGAGAGTCCTTTAGGCACATTTGGAAAACTCCAAGCGGGCTGTCATGTACCTTTTACTGAGGAGTGGCTTCCGTCTGGCCACTCTACAATAAAGGCCTGATTGGTGGAGTGCTGTAGAGATGGTTGTCCTTCTGGAAGGTTCTCCCATCTCCACAGAGGAACTCTGGAGCTCTGTTAGAGTGACCATTGGGTTCTTGGTCACCTCCCTGACCAAGGCCCTTTCCCCCGATTGCTCAGTTTGGCCAGGCAGCCAGCTCTAGGAAGAGTCTTGGTGGTTCCAAATTTCTTCCATTTTAAGAATGATGGAGGCCACTGTGTTCTTGGGGACCTTCAATGCTGCAGATATTTGTTGGTACCCTTCTCCAGATCTGTGCCTTGACACAATCCTGTCTCGGAGCTAATTGGACAATTCCTTCGACCTCATGGCTCGATTTTTGCTCTGACACGCACTGTCAACTGTGGGACCTTATATAGACAGGTGTGTGCCTTTCCAAATGATGTCCAATCAATTGAATTTACCATAGGTGGACTTCAATCAAGTTGTAGAAACATCTCAAGGATGATCAATGGAAACAGGATGCACCTGAGCTCAATTTTGAGTCACATAGCAAAGGGTCTGAATACTTATGTAAATAAGGTATTTCTGTTTGTAATTTGTAATAAATTAGCAACATTTTCTAAAAACCTGTTTTCACTTTGTCATTATGGGGTATTGTGTGTAGATTGATTAAATTACATTTTTTACTCATCAATTTTAGAATAAGGCTGTAACGTAACAAAATGTGGAAAAAGTCAAGGGGTCTGAATACTTTCCGAATGCACTGTATCTATGCACACACCGTGATTGTGATCTTATTACAGATAGTCACTGAGCCAGTCAGCCCTTTGATATTTGGAGAAAAACACACTCAAGTACATGACGACCTGACGACTGACTGTCAAATGTGATCCATTTCTACTTTCAGAGGACTGCTCTCTTCTTGCAAAAAAAATACCTGTTCATTCCCAGTCCACCATAAGGATCCAAACAATGACTTTGGAGGACACAAAGTGAACAAAATTACATGGGTACTGGTGGTTTGTGCAAACAGAGTTGATAAGATTGCATCTGTATTATAAATCACAGTACTGTGGGCTGAGGATGGAAACAGTGCTGCTGTATACTGATATCCTGAAGGTGAGGTTCACCTTTGAGTGTGTGGTGGGTGGTGTTGAGTGGGTATTTTTTTAGGATGCTATGATCTACAGTGTTAGAGAAAATGTGTTTTCTGGGCTGGCAATAATGTCTCTCTTACTATACTAGAGTATCTTGTGTAAAGCAGTGAACTTGTTCATACCATGTGTTGACAGTGCTGTAAGATGCATACAAGTGTGACATGATAATGATGTCTTACCAGCCAGTATGTTGTGTACAGGTGTGGTAATGTTATCATGTACAGTTGAAGTTGGAAGTTTACATACACCTTAACCAAATATATTTAAACTCAGTTTTTCACAATTCCTGACATTTAATCCTTGTATAAATTCTGTCTTAGGTCAGTTACGATTACCACTTTATTTTAAGAATGTGAAATGTCAGAATAATAGTAGAGAGAATGACTTATTTCAGCTTTTATTTCTTTCATCACATTCCCAGTGGGTCAGAAGTTTACATACACTCAATTAGTATTTGGTAGCATTGCCTTTAAATTGTTTAACTTGGGTCAAACGTTTCAGGTAGCCTTCCACAAGCTTTCCACAATAAGTTGGGTGAATTTTGACCCATTCCTCCTGACAGAGCTGGTGTAACTGTGTCAGGTTTGTAGGCCTCCTTGCTCGCACACGCTTTTTCAGTTCTGCCCACACATTTTTTATAAGATTGAGGTCAGGGCTTCGTGATGGCCACTCCAATATCTTGACTTTGTTGTCCTTAAGCCATTTTGCCACAACTTTGGAAGTATGCTTGGTGTCATTGTCCATTTGGAAGACCCATTTGTGACCAAGCTTTAACTTCCTGACTGATGTCTTGAGATGTTGCTTCAATATATCTACATAATTTTCCTCCTCATGATGCCATCTATTTTGTGAAGTGCACCAGTACCTCCTGCAGCAAAGCACCACCACAACATGATGCTGCCACCCCCGTGCTTCACGGTTGGGATGGTGTTCTTCGGCTTGCAAGCCTCCCCCTTTTTCCTCCAAACATAACGATGGTCATTATGGCCAAACAGTTCCATTTTTGTTTCATCAGACCAGAGGACATTTCTCCAAAACGTAACATATTTGTCCCCATGTGCAGTTGCAAACCGTAGTCTGGCTTTTTTATGGCGGTTTTGGAGCAGTGGCATCTTCCTTGCTGAGCTGCCTTTCAGGCTATGTCGATATAGGACTCGTTTTACTGTGGATGTAGATACTTTTGTACCTGTTTCCTCCAGCATCTTTACAAGGTCCTTTGCTGTTGGTCTGGGATTGATTTGCACTTTCGCACCAAAGTACATTCATCTCTAGGAGGCAGAATGCGTCTCCTTCCTGAGCGGTATGACGGCTGAGTGGTCCCATGGTGTTTATACTTGCGTACTATTGCTTGTACAGATGAATGTGGTACCTTCAGGTGTTTGTAAATTTCTCCCAAGGATGAACCAGACTTGTGGAGGTCTACAATTTTCTTTCTGAGGTCTTGGCTGATTTCTTTTGATTTTCCCAAGATGTCAAGCAAAGAGGCACTGAGTTTGAAGGTAGGCCTTGACGCCAACCTAAGTGTATGTAAACTTCCGACTTAAACTGTATCTTACCAGCCAGTATGTTGTGTACAGGTGTGGTAATGTTATAATGTATCTTACCAGCCAGTATGTTGTGTACAGGTGTGGTAATGTTATAATGTATCTTACCAGCCAGTATGTTGTGTACAGGTGTAGCGATGTTGATGTCCTGTAGATCCTCCAGCGTCTCCGTGTGGAACAGTCGGAGGGTGGACCCAGAGCTGAAAGCTATCCAGATACCCACCCCAGCCACCACCATGTGGGATACCACCATGCCCTCCTCCTGGTGGGCCTCCAGCTGCCTCTGACAGGGGGAGAGACGAAGACAGGAAGAGGGGATATTATATACTGAATCGCTCAGTTCTTCAATTGCTTTGAGAGTAAACATTAGCATGTACACCACTTTGTCTTTAGAGTGGTGGGAAACAAACCCTACTGAGCCACCAATCAGAAATATGTTCTGTAACAATCTCAAATCAAAGGGTTTATCGCAGTGTGCTTATGATCAGGAAATGCCTTTTTACGTGACAGTATATGTACACATCACTAAGGAGCGGCCATACGGTACTATACAACGTTCCCAGTGGTTACAGAGGGTGGGGAAGAGACAGGAGATCATCTGCACTGTTCGGTCTGAGCTGTGACAACACACTGACAGTACGCCTGCTAAGAGGCTGAGCCATGTACTGTACGTCAACATCCACCTCATTACTGACTTATGTCTAGGGAATGTTTTGAGGAACCATGAATACATTATAGAAGACAGAATTGAATTATCCACCATGTTACTCCAAGTGTCATAATAGTAAACGTCAGAGAGGTGGAAATAATGTTTTGATTTGCAGGATTGTTGGGCACAATAGCGACATCAGCTTTAGTCAAAACATGAGCTCTGAGGAAAGTGGTGTCTGCTTCTCACAGATCCACAGTTTGACTTGCCTCTCCTTTGTTTTCCTTATTACGAAGCCAAATATGACTGAGGGCATTTTAGGTCAACATTCCCTGTCTCTGTTCTAATGGTATCAGTCAAAGAGAATATATCGTGGATATTGTTGTTTTAAGTAATTTCACTGTGATTTTCTCAGCCCAGTACCTGAGAGGCACTTTTACTATAGGCATCAGCTGTGTGGCATGAGATCTCCCTCCTCAACCCTGTTAATGAAGGGAAACTCTGCTTGGCCAAGAAGTCAGCCCATTCATGGCCTCACAGCAGGGTTCCAGTAGTGACAACAACAAGTTCAGGTAGGGTGTCAGTGAACCTACGTAAACTTGAACCTTCCAGGTGACCTTTAACCTTCTCTAGCCTCTCTCTCCCTTCTTGCCGCCATCTGCCCCCTTTCTTTGTTTGTCTCTCCGTCTCTCTCTACCTATCTCTCTTCTTCCTCTTCACCTTAGTCTCTCCCACTCTTTCCCTTTTTGTCTGCCCCTCTTTCTCTCTCTCTCCATCACTCTCTCTCTCTCCATCACTCTCTCTCTCCCCATCACTCTTTCTCTCTCTCCATCACTCTCTCTCTCTCCATCACTCTCTCTCTCTCTCTATCACTCTTTCTCTCTCTCTCTCTCTCCATCACTCTCTCTCCATCACTCTTTCTCCAACCCTCTTTTCCCATGTAGGTTCCAGGGTGTAAGCCATGGGGAAAGACAGGCAGTTAGTCCAGTAATGAGCTTAATGACGCTAACGGGATTATGAGTCTCTGCATGCTGGAGGGAAGGTGGAGCATTGCTATTCCAGGACGAACAGCAGGTGCTGGTGAACTGGACTGTGGCGGGACAGACAGGGATCCCCACAAACGCTCCGGGCCTGGGGAGAGGGAGCGAGGGGGACAAGGAGCAAGAGAGACCCCTCGCAGGTTCAACTATACCTCTCTAACATAATTAAACAAGAGCCAAGCCAAATGCAGGTGACATCACAGATATTGGGCCAAACACAATTAGTAACCTAGAAAGATGGAAAATTCAACCTTGTCTCAGAGCATTTTGTATTATTCTGTATTTATACTGAACAAAAATATAAATGCAACATGCAACAATTTCTACGTTTTTACTGAGTCACAGTTCATATAAGGAAATAACACACTTGGTAGCCAGGCCCACCCACCGGGGAGCCAGGCCCAGCCAATCAGAATGAGTTTTCCCCCACAAAAAATAGAACTGTTCGGCCATAATGACCATTGTTATGTTTGGAGGAAAAAGGGGGACGCTTGCAAGCCGAAGAACACCATTTCAACCGTGAAGCATGGGGTGGCGGCATCATGTTGTGGGGGTGCTTTGCTGCAAGAGGGACTGGTGCACTTCACAAAATAGATGGCATCATGAGGTAGGAAAATTATGTGGATGTATTGAAGCAACATCTCAAGACATCAGTCAGGAAGTTAAAGCTTGGTCACAAATGGGTCTTCCAAATGGACAATGACCCCAAGCATACTTCCAAAGTTGTGGCAAAATGGCTTAAGGACAACAAAGTGAAGGTATTGGAGTGGCCATCACAAAGCCCTGACTTCAATCCTCTACAAAATTTGTGGGCAAAACTGAAAAAGCATGTGTGAGCAAGGAGGCCTACAGACCTGACTCAGTTACACCAGCTCTGTCAGGAAGAATGGGCCAAAATTCACCCAACTTATTGTGGGAAGCTTGATGAAGGCTACTTGAAACGTTGATGAAGGCTACCTGAAACGGTGATGAAGGCTACCTGAAACGTTGATGAAGGCTACCTGAAACGATGATGAAGGCTACCTGAAACGATGATGAAGGCTACCTGAAACGTTGATGAAGGCTACCTGAAACGGTGATGAAGGCTACCTGAAACGTTGATGAAGGCTACCTGAAACGGTGATGAAGGCTACCTGAAACGGTGATGAAGGCTACCTGAAACGTTGATGAAGGCTACCTGAAACGTTGATGAAGGCTACCTGAAACGGTGATGAAGGCTACCTGAAACGTTGATGAAGGCTACCTGAAACGGTGATGAAGGCTACCTGAAACGGTGATGAAGGCTACCTGAAACGTTGATGAAGGCTACCTGAAACGGTGATGAAGGCTACCTGAAACGTTGATGAAGGCTACCTGAAACGTTGATGAAGGCTACCTGAAACGTTGATGAAGGCTACCTGAAACGGTGATGAAGGCTACCTGAAACGTTGATGAAGGCTACCTGAAACGTTGATGAAGGCTACCTGAAACGGTGATGAAGGCTACCTGAAACGGTGATGAAGGCTACCTGAAACGGTGATGAAGGCTACCTGAAACGTTGATGAAGGCTACCTGAAACGTTGATGAAGGCTACCTGAAACGTTGATGAAGGCTACCTGAAACGGTCCCAACCCCATGTGCAGTCGCCAGAGAATTTCCAAAACCCTGTTAAAAAATGTATATATCTAATATCATCTTTCTCTCTCAAAATCATTGTAATGTAACCTTAAAAATCTAAACAAAAATTATTCAAATCATCTAAAAGTAAAATCCAACCAGAGAGTGCCCTTAGATCGTTGGAAAAGGCCGCACTTGACTGTTGCACTTGAATCCTTCCTACGGTGAATGGCTAAGCCCTGCTATGCTATGAAGCCACACACTATTGCAGACTTTGATATTACCGGCCACAATTGATATGGTGAAAACAATGTGTGGGGAGGCAGAGGCACAGAAACTCATATCAATACCTTTGTCAGATAACACTGAAACTAAGAATTGATGCTATAGCTTGCAATAAAAGAGGAAACGACTGAACGACTCAAAAACTCTCCACCTTATTCTCTTAGTTCGCTACATGTTGGGGGATGCTATTCACGAGGACATATTGTTCGGTCTCACGATTCCCGAGCATGAAACGGCACAAGGGATGTTCAGTGTGCTGTGTGGCTCTATTGACAAAAAAACAGATTCCATGGGATCAAATGGTGGGCTTTTGCACAGATGGGGCTCCATCTATCAAAGGACGGTGGGCAGGTCTCTGCACTTAATGTGTCTCCCTCTGACATACAGATGCGTTGTATGATACACCCACTGACCTATAATTGATACACAGAGCAACTGGCAGCAAAAGAGCTGAGAGCAGAACGCTGAGATATGCAGCAGGTAACTTCGATTGTAAACTACATCGAACTACCTGTTTGCAAAACTACAGTGCACACGCCTGTTTGCAAAACTACATTGCATTTGGAAAGTATCCAGACCCTTTTGACTTTTTTCACATTTTGTTACGTTACAGCCTTATTCTAAAATTGATTAAATAAAAGAAAATCCTCATTAATCTACACACGCAACACCCCATAATGACAAAGCAAAAACAGGTTTTTAGAAATACATAAGTATTCAGACCCATTGCTATGAGAATCAAAATTGAGCTCAGGTGCATCCTGTTTCCATTGATCATCCTTGAAATGTTTCTAGAACTTGTTTGGAGTCCACCTGTGGCAAATTCATGGACATTATTAGGAAAGGCACACACCTGTCTATATAAGGTCCCACAGTTGACAGTGCATGTCAGAGCAAAAACCAAGCCATGAGGTCGAAGGAATTGTCCGTTGAGCTCCGAGGCAGGATTGTGTCGAGACACAGATCTGGGGAAGGGTACCAAAAAATGTTTGCAACATTAAAGTCCCCAAGAACACAGTGGCCTCCATCATTCTTAAATGGAAGAAGTTTGGAACCATCAAGACTCTTCCTAGAGCTGGCCGCCCGGCCAAACTGAGCAATCGGAGGAGAAGGGCCTTGTTCAGGGAGTTC
Organism: Salmo trutta; assembly: GCF_901001165.1. Classification (NCBI taxonomy): domain Eukaryota; kingdom Metazoa; phylum Chordata; class Actinopteri; order Salmoniformes; family Salmonidae; genus Salmo; species Salmo trutta. The sequence goes on from NC_042989.1 coordinate 26,336,973, forward strand.
CTCTGAGGGGCTCCCGAGTGGCGCAGTGGTTTAAGGCACTGCATCTCAGTGCTAGAGGCGTCACTACAGATCTTGGTTCAATTCCAGGCTGTATCACAACTGGCTGTGATTGGGAGTCCCATAGGGCGGTGCACAATTGGCCCAGTGTCGTAAGGGCTTGGCCGGGGTAGGCCGTCATTGTAAGAACTTGTTCTTAACTGACTTGCCTAGTTAAATAAAGGTTAAATAAATGTAAAAGGTAAGTGGGAGAACCATCTCTGCAGTACTCCACCATCAGGCCTTGATGGTAGAGTGGCCAGATGGAAGCCACTCCTCAGTTAAAGGCACATGACAGCCTGCTTGGAGACCAAGAGAAACATGATTCTCTGACGAAACCAAGATTGAACTCCTCGGCTTGAATCCCTACGGTGAAGCATGGTGGTGGCAGCATCATGCTGTGGGGATGTTTTTTAGCGGCAGGTACTGGGAGACTAGTCAGGATCGAGGAAAAGAAGAACAGTGCAAAGTACAGAGAGATCCTTGATGAAAACCTGCTCCAGAGTGCTCAGGATCTCAGGATCTTTTCCACAGGACAACAACCCTGAGCACACAGCCAAGACAACGCAGGAGTGGCTTCGGGACAAGTGTCTGAATGTCCTTGAATGGCCCAGCCGGAGCAGACTTGAACCCGATTGAACATCTCTGGAGAGACTTGAAAATAGCTGTGCATTTACGGTCCCCATCCAACTTGACAGAGCTTGAGGATCTGCAGAGAAGAATGGGAGAAACTCCCCAAATACAGGTGTGCCAAGCTTGTAGCGTCATACCCAAGAAGACTTGAGGCTGTAATTGCTGCCAAAGGTGCTTCAACAAAGTACTGAGTAAAGGGTATGAATACTTACATTATGTAAATATGATATCCGTTTTTCATTTTTAGTACATTTTCAAATGTCTAAAAACCTGTTTTTACTTTGTCATTATGGGATATTGTGTTTAGATTTATGAGGGGAAAAAACGATTTAATCAATTTTAGAATAGGCCTGTAAAGTAACAAAATGTGGAAAAAGTCAAGGGGTCTAATACTTTTATGAATGCACTGTATTTAGAGATATGGGCTCAGAGCATGACAATGTTCTATTTCCCACCGAGGCTTGGGGGTTATCGAGGGGAAGTGTCGGAAAAATTATTCAAATTGAGAGAGGCATTGTTGTCTTCCCAATGGATGTAAAAAACTGACTTTGTTGACTTTCTGTGTAATGAAAAGAAAATGTGTCTCCTTGCCTATGTAACAGACATATTTGGGAAACTGAACAAACTGAATGCAAGCGTGCAGGGGAAATACAAACAAATTCAATAGATGAGTGATCGAATCAGCTAAATCCGTTTGACTGTGAAATTGGCCATTTATAAGATATTAGAGATGGGAAAGATACAGTACCTCTGACCTGTGTGTGTGTGTGTGTGTGTGTGTGTGTGTGTGTATATGTGTGTGTATAGTCATGGGACCCATCTTCTAGATCAAAGGTTATGAGACAAAGAGGGAGGCAGGGATCCATACAGTAAGTGAGATAAAGAGATGAGCTAGAGATGGGTTAGATACCTCCACAGTGTGTGTGGTAGTGCTGATGATGAAGACTTGTCCTCCAGAGGAAGCCCAGACATGTTCCTCCACAGCTAGCATGGCCTTCACTGGCAGAACCCCCAGCTTCAACACCTTAGGAGAGTCTGGATTCCACGAGCCATCTGAAACACAAGCATACACATACATTTCATACACATCTGCTACAAGCGCTAAACAGTGGCAGATCACTACGAATCTGGAAGAACCAAAAACTAAAGTGAACCAACTATCACTATGCAAGAATATTAATGTATTGTTAGATATGGTCATTCAGATTATGCATGCATTAGCTGCAGAAAACCCCTCTAAAATGTCCTCTGCATTTCTGATCCTCATAATAATGCTGGAGAGACCATTGATGATTTCACAGGTTTCACAATTAATATAGACGCACTGAGAGTCGTTAGTCGCCTGTAGAGCCAACCCACACACCTCCTACATACTGCTGCCTGCCTACTGCTACAGAGCCCAGGAGACCACTCTGAAAACCCAACAATGGGAACTAAACAACCCACACTGGGTACATTATAAATACTGCCAACACATTTCTCTGCAACGTTCATCTTTCTCCCTAAGTTTAGAACCCAATTGCAACAGATCAAGAACATGGAACCGATGTGAAATGGCTAGCTAGTTAGCAGGGTGCGTGCTAACAGCGTTTCAATCGGTGACGTCACTCGCTCTGAGACCTTGAAGTAGTTGACGCTGCTTTTGTGGAGCGATGGGTTTCAGGGAGGCAGTTGTAAATGTGTGCAGAGGGTCCCTGGTTCGAGCCCAGGTAGGGGCGAGGAGAGCGACGGAAGCTATACTGTTACAAACACATAAAAGTGTAGGGAGAAATTGTAGGATTAAATCCTTAAACAAAATTCAAGGAGCTCTGAAGTACTCTGAATAAGGAGTTAATTTCCTCCAGAGCCAATCTACTACAGGAAACATCAGAGGACTCACCAATTGTGTTTGTTTAAGGGAACTGACAAAGGCAGCTATTGAAAGGTGCGGTGCCATACAGGGAGGAGTGGGGACACTCATTCTGGGGTTTAGTAATTACTAGGGAAGTAAGGGGCTAGGGTGGATTAAAGATACTGCTTTGTGTTTATTATTATAATAATCCCTGTGTGTGTGTGTGTGTGTGTGTGTGTGTGTGTGTGTGCAACAAAGACAGAGAGCAATTGAGAGAGAAATGCTAAAGTGTACAGGACTAAAACGGCATGTGTTTAAACATCATTCTCCCTCCCAGCCAGCCTTATGTAATCTTCCTCTCCTCGGCTGCAGCGTGTCAACAAAACCAATTCTTTCACATTCCATTATGTCAATGTGACTTCTTAGGAACATCCAATCAGACTGCAGTATGTGTGTGTGTGTGCGCGTGTCAGAATAGTAGATAACAATAGTAGATAACAACAATGTCAACATAATATACAGTAGGCAAAGATGTTTCCTTATTCCCTGACTGGATGGTGAGGGCATGCGGTGCGGTCTATGCTGAGCCATTCACACACATAAACAATGAGAAGAACAAGAGTTGCAGAATAGGGCTGGCTGGGGGTTCAGATAGGGCTGTGCCTACTGCAGTGTGACAACACCTACCACAATCATTCTGCCACAGGCAGGCAGGGTACAGTCCCAGCAGAGCTAAACATGTGGAACTCAAGCTGTGGAACTGTGGCAATACAGATAGTGCCATAAACAGTTGAAGTCGGAAGTTTACATACACCTTAGCCAAATACATTTAAACTCAGTTTTTCACAATTCCTGACATTTAATCCTAGTAAATATTTCCTGTCTTAGGTCAGTTAGGATCATCACTTTATTTTAAGAATGTGAAATGTCAGAATAATAGTTGAGAGAATGATTTATTTCAGCTTTTATTTCTTTCATCACATTCCCAGTGGGTCAGAAGTTTACATACACTCAATTAGTATTTGGTAGCATTGCCTTTAAATTGTTTAACTTGGGTCAAACGTTTTAGGTAGCCTTCCACAAGCTTCCCACAATAAATTGGGTGAATTTTGGCCCATTCCTCCTGACAGAGCTGGTGTAACTGAGTCAGGTTTGTAGGCCTCCTTCCTCGCACACACTTTTTCAGTTCTGCCAACAAATTTTCTATAGGATTGAGGTCAGGGCTTTGTGATGGAAACTCCAATAGCTTGACTTTGTTGTCCTTAAGCCATTTTGCCACAACTTTGGAAGTATGCTTGGGGTCATTGTTCATTTGGAAAACCCATTTGTGACCAAGCTTTAACTTCTTGACTGATGTCTTGAGATGTTGCTTCAATACATCCACATAATTTTCCTACCTCATGATGCCATCTATTTTGTGAAGAGCACCAGACCTTCCTGCAGCAAAGCACCCCCACAACATGATGCGGCCACCCCCGTCCTTCACGGTTGGGATGGTGTTCGTTGGCTTGCAAGCCTCCCCCTTTTTCCTCCAAACATAACGATGGTCATTATGGCCAAACAGTTCTATTTTTGTTTCATCAGACCAGAGGACATTTCTCCAAAAAGTACGATCTTTGTCCCCATGTGCAGTTGCAAACCGTAGTCTGGCTTTTTTATGGCGGTTTTGGAGCAGTGGCATCTTCCTTGCTGAGCTGCCTTTCAGGTTATGTCGATATAGGACTTTCTTTACTGTGGATATAGATACTTTTGTACCCGTTTCCTCCAGCATCTTCACAAGGTCCTTTGCTGTTGTTCTGGGATTGATTTGCACTTTTCGGACCAAAGTATGTTCACTTCTAGGAGATAGAATGCGTCTCCTTCCTGAGCCGTATGGCGGCTGCGTGGTCCCATGGTGTTTATACTTGCGTACTATTGTTTGTACAGATGGACGTGACACCTTCAGGCGTTTTGAAATTGTTCCCAAGGATGAACCAGACTTGTGAAGGTCTACATTTTTTTTTTCTGAGGTCTTGGCTGATTTCTTTTGATTTTCCCATGATGTCAAGCAAAGAGGCACTGAGTTTGAAGGTAGGCCTTGAAATACATCCACAGGTACACCTCCAATTGACTCAAATGATGTCAATTAGTCTATCAGAAGCTTCTAAAGCCATGACATCATTTTCTGGAATTTTCCAAGCTGTTTAAAGGCACAGTCAACTTAGTGTATGTGAACTTCTGACCCACTGGAATTGTGATACAGTGAATTATAAGTAAAGTAATCTGTCTGTAAACAATTGTTGGAAAAATTACTTCATGCACAAAGTAGATGTCCTAACCGATTTGCCAAAACTATAGTTTGTCAACAAGAAATTTGTGGAGTGGTTGAAAAACGAGTTTTAATGACTCCAACCTAAGTGTATGTAAACTTCGACTTCATCTGTACTATATGAGTCTGCAGCTTTGTAACTCGACCATGCAGCGTCATTTTGCTGTATTACTATGTCTTTCCACTGACCTAATGATGATGGCATTATCAATCTGAAAGGATATATTTTTCAAAACACATTTCATAACTGAAATGACAGTTTTATATGTAGGCTTATACTGGGGGGTTACTTCTTAGGGTTCTTCTCTGCTGCTGTTCCTTTAAAATGGAAATTGGATCTAATATACACAGTGTACAAAACCTTAGGAACAAATCTTTCCATGACATAGACTGACCAGGTGAATCCAGGTGATGTCACCTGTTAAATCCACTGAAAAATCAGTGTAGATGAAGGGGAGGAGAAAGGTTAAAGAAGGATTTTTAAACCTTGAGACAATTGAGACATTGATCGTGTATGTGTGCCATTCAGAGGGTGAATGGGCAAGACAAAATATTTTAGTGCCTTTGAACGGGGGATGGTAGTAGGTGCCCTCGCCCAGGTTTGAGTGTGTCAAGATCTGCAATGCTAGTCCACACCCAAAGGACATCCAGCCAACTTGACACAAGTGTGGGAAGCATTGGATTCAACATGGACCAGCATCCCTGTGGAACACTTTAGACACCCTGTAGAGTCCATGCCCCGACGAATTGAGTCTGGTCTGAGGGCAAAAGGGGGTGCAACTAAATATTAGGAAAGTGTTCTTAATGTTTTGTACACTCAGTGTAAATGCTTATAGCGTCTGTGAGCCCACTCAATGTGACAAAAGCACTGGAAGAGCAATAGCTAGGACGTATATGCACAAGTTTCACCACTGAAGCTAGGATGATTCATCATTTCAAGCTTGAGCTGGGACACAAACACTTTTCTGTCACTCATGTAGAAGAACAAGTATGCAAATGAAATAACAACACTTTAAATTGGCATTTATAACTACAGTGTATCTCCATCTCTTCACTCAGTGACAGCATTAAGGGAGACAAAAAATAGCTGAGGACAGGGCTGTCACCAACTCGGACTATCCATTCAGTCAAACCAAAGGCAATATTCTTTATATATCCAGACAAGTCCATTGAATTGCACAATAATCTGCTGCATGGAGAACAAAGGAATCAGCATCTGATGTTTAGCGTAAAGAAGTTACATGAAAACAGTGACATTCTGTTAAACAGAGACAGAACCAAAGTGGACATTCCTTCAGCATTGCAACATCCCCTTCCAGGCTTTACTGAGCTGACTGAGGATCAGGAGAATACTTTCCCTTCTTACTTTTCCTTCTAGCAGATACAGGTATATCTTCTATCCTCTACCCCTCTCTCACAGAGCACGATATGATACTGCCTGGTCGGTTGATGGACGGAAGGCAGATTAACTCAACCTGGTTTTGGAACAGGGATTTTCTACACTTTTCCATCTTACAACATCCAGATATGTAAATAAATACTCTGATGGTGACTTAGCTGGGAAATGTAAGAATGAAACCACCTGGCATTTAATTATCTCTGAACTGGACTGAACCTAAGAGCTGGAAATGACCAAGTGGGACCACAGAGACCCAGTGTGATGCAGAGCAGGCACCAACACCAACATGGAGACAGACAGATCTTCAAGGCACTGAGAAAATGGATAACTACAGTGGATCCTCATTTTTTCTCTGATTCTGGTTTTAAAACCTCAATAACTTTCCTAGAGCGATGAGTCATGATGAGACTCGGAGCGATGCATGTCGTACCGATGCAGATGGTGTAATTAATTAACAACATAGCTAGCTCTTGGCAATGGTAGCCTCTCACCATCATGTCTTAATGTGGTCATGTTGCGGTCACTAAATGCACTTTACTCCGTCAAAAACAAGTGTTTTCATACTATGAGAGAGAAAGCGACTCAGACATGGATACAAGCACTGGCAGAGAGAGCGAGAGAGAGAGAGAGAGCAGGGGAGAGAGCTAGTACTGTGTGTCTGACAGTGTGCTAGCTCTGTCAGGATATTAAATAGGTCAGCACTAGCTAGTAGATTAGCGACTTCTCCCAGGCAACCAGGCCAGGCTCAATGGCAACAGACCGTTGTGAGACCTCGTACCGCCAGCCAGCAGGCCTCAGAGAGAGAGGGAGGCCCAGGCCCTGGAGCCGAGTTAATACACTGGACACACTGGTGATTCAACCTGGAAGCCACAGGGACTGGGTCAACACACTCTTAACAGCCTCTCTGTGAGTCTGCCCAGCAACCTAATAACACACCATTTCCCCTCAACTGAGAAAAGGTCAGGAGAGGCTGTTATCTATTCATGTTTATTGGTTGGACTGACTGCACAGTAGCAAGCAAAAGTTATCTTTTTCTGAACATTTCAAATAAACACAGAACGCCTACCAGGATATAAAACAAACACACCTATTAATTCAAATAAATTCATATTTTGTGTTCGGTTAAGCCAATTTAGCTAGTACCATCGTATAGTATACCTATTTCAATTTAACTTAACAAAAATAAACTGTTAAGAGACAGACAGTCTTCAGAACAGGCCTCACCTTGTGCTCTGGAGTAGATGGTGACTGAGCCATTCACTAGGCCAGTGTATAAACACTGCTTCTTGTGTACTAGGCTGGTCACGGTAGACTTGTCTGGGGTGAAGAAGTGTTGTAGACGGACCTTCTTGGATCGCTGGCTGCTCTTATAGACTATGATGCTGCAGAGGAAGACAAGAGACAGGAAAATTAAATATGATCATGTTCTGCACATACAGTGCCTTCTGAAAGTATTCAGACCCCTTGACTTTTCCACATTTTGTTATGTTACAGCCTTATTCTTAAGCTGATTAAATTGTTTTTAGAAATGCTTGCAAAAAATATATATTAAAAATTACTGAAATATCACATTTACATAAGTATTCAGACCCTTTAATCAGTACATTGTTGAAGCACCTTTGGCAGCGATTACAGCCTTGAGTCTTCTTGTGTATGATGCTACAAGCTTGGCACACCTGTATTTGGGGAGTTTCTCTGTAGATCCTCTCAAGCGTTGTAAGGTTGGTTGGGGAGTTTCTCTGGTCTTCTGGTCTCTCCAGAGATGTTCAATCTCTCTGTACTTTGCTCCGTTCATCTTTCCCTCAATCCTGACTAGTCTCCCAGTCCTTGCTGCTGAAAAACATCCACACAGTATGATGCTGCCAGCATCATGCTTCACCATAGGGATGGTGCCTGGTTTCCTCCAGATGTGACGCTTGGCATTCAGATCAAAGAGTTCAACCTTGGTTTCATCAGACCAGAGAATCTTGTTTCTCATGGTCAGAGTCCTTTAGGTGCCTCTTGGCAAACTCCAAGCGAGCTGTCATGCCATTTACTGAGGAGTGGCTTCCATCTGGCCACTCTACCATAAATGCCTGATTGGTGGAGTGCTGCAGAGATGGTTGTCCTTTTTGGAAGGTGCTCCCATCTCCAAAGAGGAACTTTGGAGCTCTGTCAGAGGGACCATCGGGTTCTTGGTCACCTCCCTGACCAAGGCCCTTCTCCCTCGATAGCTCAGTTTGCCCGGGTGGCCAGCTCTAGGAAAAGTCTTGGTGGTTCCAAACGTCTTCCATTTAAGAATGATGAAGGCCACTGTGTTCTTGGGGACCTTCAATGCAGCATAAATGTTTTGGTACCCTTCCCAGACACAATCCTGTCTCGGAGCTAATTGGACAATTCCTTCGACCTCATGGCTCGATTTTTGCTCTGACACGCACTGTCAACTGTGGGACCTTATATAGACAGGTGTGTGCCTCTCCAAATTATGTCCAATCAATTGAATTTAC